>NC_066838.1:21652556-21952556 GCF_001640805.2 Lates calcarifer | reverse complement strand
AATCCTCTCCATGTGCATTCTTTGCCTGTGATCTTAACAATAAAGATAATTTGTCTGTACAGCTGCAGCTAACAGTTCTTATCATTAGTTTCTCAATTAACCCTGTTGAAAGTGAAAAAACGCTCATTACAGTTTTGTAAAAGGCCGAAGTGATGTCTTCAAATGGCTTGTTTTTCCAGACCATCTGTCCAAAGCTCAGAGATATTCAGTTTACTGTTATACAACAGCAAAGAAAAACATCAAATATTCACATTTTTTTATCTTTTTTATTTAAAAATTGTGAGGCGTTGCTCAGGATTGTCATGTTTGAGAAACTGAAAGACACCAGTTGCAATGAAAACGCTTTCCCCTCGAATGAATTTGTCATCTCACCAGTAAGGATAATTTGTCTGTGCAGGGTAGCAGCTTTGAATAATTACTATTTTCCTATAAATAGCATGATAATTGAATTCTATGGTGTTTCTCCCTGCCTTTTGTTTTGTGTCGTATCCTTGTATCTGCTGCTGTAGGTGTCAGCAGTAACCCTGTGGTAACCCCTCACCCCATCAGAGGGCTGTTATATTTTCTCTCAGACACTCACTCAGAAGATGATGGTGTTCTCAGGTCAATATCTTTGAAGTGTGAGTGTAGCTCGCTCAATTTTGAAGGTTGTTTTCAATAATTTACCGGAGTGAATGCAAGTGTGTGTGTGTGTGTGTGGTAGTGGTGGGAGGTGATGGCTGTCTGCCGTGCTGTGGAGCATTGCACGGATATGTATGCAGAGCCACGGTCTCCCTATACCTGCCTCCTGGTGCTGATCACTCACAACTGCTGCTGTTTCACACACACACGCATATAGCACACCCACGGGTCATGTAATTGGATTCCACGGGTCCCCATTTTACAGTCCATTGCCATGTAATGAAATCAGTTATTTACTTTCATCATAAAATCTGATAAGGGACAACATCTGCCGGGGTAAAGTTTTAGCGAGCGCTGCACATGAATGTAGATGTGCAGGTCTGCAGCACCGTGAGCTGAAGAATCAACACTTGGTTGTAGACTTGTCGTTCGGCTCGTAAGAGGAAGCAGCATGTGAAAACAGACACTTTATTTAGTTATTTGTTTGCCTTTGGCGACATAACTGGCGTAGAAGCAGCAACAACAAGTGAAATCACTGCTTCCCCCCTCATTGTAGAGAGAGGAGTGTGCAGCAAAGTGTCTTGTTTCTGAGTCTCTGCTCTGCCCTGCTCTGCCTGCTGTCTCATTATACTGCTGCTGTGCTGCTGGAGGACACTGAAGGACACAAGCGATTGAATTCAAGTGTTGTATATTCCCTGGAAACCAATCAAGAAAAGCCCCAGAATAATAATCCCTGTCCGCTGTCATGATTCATTTTTATTTTCTTCCATATTTTTCTCTGGCTTTTGAGTCACTCAGAAAGAGTAGTTCCAGCATGAAATCAATGTTCCATTAAAATTTAATGACCAGGAAGGGCTTAATAGTAGTGGAACAGATGCCTCTGCTTTTGATAACGCCGACATCCCAGGAACTCTTATTCAAAGCTATATTGGTGTTGTCAGGTCCTCTGACTGTGCCTGCTCTCCTCGCCACTGCTGTGAAAAAACAAAGGGATATTGGCGTTTCTGTGCCTCGCAGCAGTAGAATTAAAAGTTGGTAAACCGACAGTAAAACTCATAAAATCCCTCAAACATTGACAGAGGAGGGCTACAGCTGATGGCACATTATAGTTATAACTATAATTACTCTCTGTGTTAATGTTGACTAAGGGCTGTTTCAAACACACAACAGACTCACCAGTTTTCTCAGCGTTTCAGATATATGTTATAAAGAAAAACAGAAAATTGAATGAGCAGGTTGGTTTGTCCGTAAACATCTGCAGCGTGTGTGAGATGAAAATGAATAAAATGATAAAATGAAATGTGTTTATTTTAAAAGAAATAAGAGTGGACTTGCAGGTTCCTTGTGCTATTGTTTTTATTAATGTTATCATTGCTATTGTTGTCATCATTATTAATTGTAGCAGAACAAGATAAATCAAAACACCCCTCAGCAATCATGGCTTAAGTTTCTTCATACTCAGCTGGAACAGAGAGAAAGACAGAGAGAGAGAAACAGAGAGAGAGAGTGAGAGTGAGAAAGAAAGTGGAAAATCTTAATCAGTTTTTTTTTTCTTTGAGGACCATATGGAAGGTTTCAAGCAGCCAACCATATGTTGAAGGCTTTTGTCATGGAAATCATACTTTTTGGCACTTTTTCATTGCGCAGCCAAGCCGGGCACATAAATAAAAGAAAACAAGAACAGAGAAATCATACAGAACATGATCAAATCTTTGAGAATACACAGAGTTTGAAGGTTTTTTGTTTGTAACTTACAACAGATAGCTGTGTTTTTTTTTAATCAAGACACTCCCTGATTCAAATGGCCACCCAGACTGCAATTGGTACCTGTATTTGTCTTTTTTTTTCCTTTAATTAAAAAAAAAAGACAACATGAATAGAAAAAGAGCAATTAAATGTCTACATGCATTGTCATATTATTGCTGTGATATATTTACAAATATATTTACAAAATTATCAAAGAGGAACAATGTTTCCCTACATTTAAATTCAGGAGTTTAGAATCAAATTGTGCCTCCTTTTCTGTAATCAGTGTTTTCTCTGTGGACGATCTGTAATACTGCCAGGTTTAGGCAACAAGCCTACAAGTACATCTCCAGTTCCACTTGTTTTTAATCATCTTAGTACTTTTATCTGCCATATTAAAGCACAGTCCCCAGGTTTTTGGAGGTACGTTATATCTCTGTCCCACAGTAAAATATAAAACATATAATAAAAAAACAGAATCCACTGGAAGTAATGATTTCTGCATTAGCAACGTGCCAAACTGTGTGTTCTGCAAGTTAATCAGGAGACAGGTGGTTTGGATGCTCTCATGCAGTGATTCAGCTGTAGCACTTAGGCGACCATTGACAAAATGATGGTGACACAGGGACGGAGAGGACAGACAAACAGAGCACAAACTCCTCTTTCCTGTCTTTTCTCCTCAATTTGGTGAGTTTTTTTTCCTTTTCTTTTTATTTAGTGGCGAGCTCAGCATTACTGCAATGGTGTCATCCATTTGGAATATGCAAATAGCTGACAGTGCATTTGCCTGCTGGTGCTTGACCTTCCCCTTGGAGGTCGCTCACCGACTCAATTACGCTCCCTATCTGCAGTCTGTCTGCAAACACCTGTTATCCTCCCACACTCCGCCACCCTCCGCCAATCCCACTTCAGCACATCTCATCCTCGGTGCGTCTGTTTAGAGGCAGTTGGGGACGGGAGGATGAGGAGGACGGCTGGTGGGGGAGGAGGAGAAGGGGGGGGGGCAGGCAGAGACAAATGATTGGAAGTGAGAAGGGGGGGAGTTAGAAGTGCATTACAGCTCATCGTTTTATTCCAACAATCTTGAAAACTTTCCCTAACAAGATGGTTCACGTCAAGATCATTTCCATTAGTGCTGGTTAGAAACGTGTGCAGCCATCTTTGCGTGCACCTCAGAGATTTGTTTGGCTGCTTAAAACGGCGCTGAAAAATCTGGAAGCAGTGGTGACTCTGAATTTAATGGTTTATTATGTCAGCTAGTAAATGAGTATTACTGTAATCCTGCTGTGTTGTATGTAACCCTCTAACAGTTCAGTCAAATCATGCCTGCACTTCAGCTGCCAGAAGAGTTTTTTTTAACCTGGTTGCTCTTTAAAACAAAACAGTTAAAATAATAAAAAATATTAAAGTATAGCAGCTTTTTCCAGCCAAATTAACAGTTAGAGCAGTTTTGGACTCGCTGTATAAAGGATTGAGTGTTGCTTAAAGTTACAGCATCACTATCATTATTGCTTTTGCACCTTTGAAACCTTGGTGTAACTGGATTACATCTACATTATTTGGCTCTCTAATTTCAACAAACGGATAATGTTACGTTTTCATGGCGACATCTACGTGCACATCGCGTCAGCCATTATTTCTGGGGATTATTTATTTATTGCCTGAGATTTAAAGACAAAGACAAAAAAAGGGCCAAAAACCTCCAGTCATGCGGTGGCGGTGGACTTTTGGCAGAAACAGCAAGATGGAGAATATTTTAGTGTTTTGTTTTCATTGTTTCTTTTTATTGCCCTAAATTGACTGAAAACAGGACAGCTGTGATTGTTATACATGTCAATTGCTGTGTCAGTAAAGTTATTGCCACGAAAAAACAAAAGTAATTCTGCATTCATTTGTTTGAAGTCCTCTAGCACTGGTACTGTACATTGTTCCTCTTTAAAAAACTAAGTCCCATGGACTCTCTACAGTTTTCATGCATATAAACATTTTCTTTGAAGATCAGCAGCATCTTACAAGGTCAATGGATGTTCATTTTTTAAATTATAAACAATAAATAAATACATGATCATTAACAAATAAGCAGGTCTTCAATAAATACACAAAAATAAGGTAAATAAATAATCAAATAAATAGATAAATAGGTCGATAAATAAAGTATTTACATGATAAATAGATGGTATGCATCTAAACCGTGGGCGGAGCTTTGAGCGACATATAAAACAGACAAACAGAATAATTTGACTGTCACTTTGTAACTGAGGGTGTGAGAGTCCATACCTTCACTCTGAGGTAACACTGGCGGTGGGGGGAGCACCTCAAACACTGGGTGAAGATTGCTTGTTAAGACTGGACGATGCACCATAAAGGCAGCAGAGTTTATGCAAGCCACCATGGTGGAGGAAGAACAACGAGAGTTTTTTTTTCATTGCTATAGACAAGTCGACCGCACATGGCACTTATAACGACAGATCATTTGGTCTGGCTCTCAGTGTGTTTTTGTCCAGGTCTGTACATCAGGGTGAGACTATGAATTTGATCAGACGTCGTGTGTGATAACCTGTTCAACAGGCCTGTTAAACGTTTTAAAATCACTGCTCTTGGAGAATTAAACTGAATGACCTATGGCCTATGTTCTTGTATAGCTTATTTAAATGAGCTTTTTTTTGAATACCCACAGTTACAAAGATGCTTTTGATCAACAAGGGATAATAAGCACAAAAAAATAAAGTTAGAAAAATCAAATACAAAAATAACATCCGTTGAATTGAAACATTGGTGTGGAAAAAGGGGTTTTGTCTTTTTACCTTTTAAAATGATCTCCCTTTTTTGCAAATACTGTCATAGTTCACATTTTCATAAAAAGTTCATGTTGGCAGTTGCAAAAGAATTCAATTCTTAGCAAATAAAAAGCAGCATAAAAATACAAGAGGTCATTTTGTCTCTAAAAAACAAAAGAACACTGTTAGTCCTTTTTTATGTTTTTTTTTCATTTTCTCATTACTATTTGCTATAAAATATCAGGAATCTAAATATTATTACTATTGATATCAATATCATTATAGTCATTGATAAAAATTCACATGCCAGGCCTCATATATAATTGTGTGTAAGTGTGTGTGCACACGTGCGTACGTGTGTGTGTGTGTGTGTGTGTGTGTGTGTGTTTGTGTGTGTGTGTACATGTCTGTGTGTGAGTGTATGTGTGTGTTCACATGTGCCCACGTCCATGCGAGCACATGTTGCTTAACTGTGTACAACTATCATCTACAGTCTCTATTTGGGGGAAGGTTGTTTGATTGTATGTTTCTGTGGACGATTAGCTACTGTGCAGGGAAAAAATCCAGCATCTTTTGAAATTGTCTTTGCCATAATCATTAGAGTTTCTTCACGTAATCTCAGTGAAAATATTGCTTTCTAAAAAAAGGGAAGAAAAAAGGCATGGAGGGCAGAGTGAACAGGGTTATTGGTGGTGAACCTACAACAGGGGTTCAAAATTTTGCTTCTTCCTTGTGGTTAGTTTTCTGATCCAGAGTCGTCTTCGTCTGCAGAGCCCTTGAAGCAAGCTGACTCATAGTGCTTGTTCAAGTAGGACTTGAGAGCGAAGGTCTTATTGCAGCGCTTGCATCTGTAGTGCTTGAAGGCAGAGTGTGTTTGCATGTGGGCGCGGAGGTTTGAACGGTCAGCAAAGGCTTTGCCACAGTGGGCGCAGGCAAAGGGCTTCTCCCCCGTGTGTGAGCGCATGTGACCTTGGAGGAGCCACGGCCGGCTGAAAGCCTTGCTGCACACTTCGCACTTGTGCTTGAGGTCGTGGGTGAGGATGTGCATGGCCAACGCCGGCATGGACACGTACACTTTAGAACAGGTGGGACACTTGCGGGCCATCTTGCTGTCCAGGCTGCGGTGCGTCTGCTTGTGTCTGCTGAGGTTGGAGGAGGTGGCGTACGTCTTGCCGCACTCGTTGCAGGTGTGGCGAGGCGTGCCGGCTCCCCTCTCCTGAGCCCCTGCGTTGGCGCTGCTGCTTCTCGAGCCTCCTCCACGACTCTCACCGTCTCCCTTTCGCCTTGAGCGCCCATCAGAGATGAAGAAGGCATCCATGGTGTAACCCTCGGCCAGGGCCTCCGATTCACCACTGTAGAAGCCGCTGGCCGTCATGCCAGACTGGGGGCTGTCGGGGTGCTTCAGGTCGGGGTCACAGTACTCCCCTCCGCTGCTCACCTGGGTGTACAGGGGGTCTGACACCGGCGAAGCCAGCTTGTGCTCCATCTTCTTCTCCCCCTGGTATACAGATGGCGTGATGTAATCCTGGATGTAGCCTGGGTAAGAGACACACGCAAACACAGTTGGCCAGGGGTTGTGATGGATAAGGACACAGTGACACGCCGGTGATTACATGATTATCATGTTGGATGATTGCCCTTCGTGAAATGGTGAAAAGAGTGAGTGGCAGCACAGAGCTAACTGCATTTTTTCCAGAACTCACAGGTTGTACACACAATAGTGCAGTGATGCGGGGAAACATGATGCCCTCAGCTGCAGTTAGGAGGGGTTGCAATTTTACAGTGAGGATGAGCGCTAGATAATAGCTCATCAAAGAAGTCTCCTGTATGAGAGGATGCATATTTAAGCCCCTCTTAAATAAAGTAGTCTCATTGATCAGAGCTCCCTCTCTTCATCTATGGTATGTCAGTCCTCTGTGGCTGAGGCCTGTCTCCATGTTTGCTTAATGAGTGCTCTGTCTCAACTCTGAACCTTAATAAATACATTTCTACAGAGCTATAAAATTTTGGCAAAGGTTTTGTATTTTTTAATGCGAGTATTCTCAAAAACAAACACCTCGAAACAGGTTGCTGATTTGAGAGAGCTGTATTAATTACTGTGAGTTTTTTTTTTTTGTTTGTTTGTTTTATTTTTGAAGCAGATAAACTTGTCACATAGCTGCTTACATCCTGTAGGATTTCATGCTACTTCTTCAAGCATGATGCAGCAAAGCACAAAGCACCAAGAGTGATTTAAATGCCCCCAACTGTACAGAGCATGATTTCAGAGAGATATATTTTCACTGGCATCATTCATGTCTTTCCTTTCCCTCCAAAGCAGCTCAGTGCCAGAGGAGCTAAAAGGCTTGCTGGCAGCTAAATGCACCCAGACAGAGCTCGATATATATATTCGTATGCTGTGAATCTCAGAAGCTGAAGAAAAAAATGCATTTTACCTTCAGGGTTGATATTGTACAGGTTGAACATATTAGAGTAAATATAAAATGTGGTGAAATTCCTTTCCTGGGAGAAATAGTGCATAACTGCAGAAAAAAGGCATTCCTAAGCACTGTGTGCAGCAAGCAGTGGAAATTAGGTATTGACTGCTTTTTAATGAAATTCAAAGTTTTGAACTGATCAATAGGCCATCATCTGTAAAATAGTGCAGCTGTTAGAACAGCCGAGTGCCGGAGAAGATCAAGTATCTGCGACACACAATAATAGTTTATTGAGGAAGCGGTGAGCTCGAGGACTGACGACGTGAGACATGGCATCGTACATGTTGTTTGTGAAGAGGGTCACCTGCCCACAGTGGCGAATACACGCTGAAGTGGCCTTCAAGAAACAGGCCATTAAGAAATCAGCTGAAGTGCTCTCTTACTACAGCGACTCCGCTCCCAAGGGTTTCTGTTCACACACCCACTTTGTCAAAGACATGACCATGACACCCAGGGACAGGGAAACACCAGGCCTGTGCACACATTATTATGCTGCACTGCATGGGCTTAGTGTTTTAAACCAAACAGATGGTGTTTGTCTGAGAGGGGGCAACACTTTCTTTCAAAATAAAAAAATAAAAAAAATGAACAAATATTACTTATTTAGATTTTTTAAAACAAAATTCCTACAATTACAGTTGAATTTACAGCAGCTTCAACAGTTATTTGTAGCCACATCCACCTGTTTTACAGTCACACTACAGACGGTGGTAAAAATAGCTGTAGGGCCTGTGCACTACGTACGACAACATGGCCTTTATTTTTGCTGAGATTTTTTTTTTCTCCCAACAAAACACAGTGCATCAGTGTAAGCTGAGTTGTTTACTGTGTTTCAATTACCCAAGGTCAGACATGGAGCTCATCATTCAGGACTCGCGCTGTATCAGCCTTTACAGCTCATAGACTCATTCCTCTAATGCAAAGCAAGCATGTAATTAATGGACCCTCTCAGCCACCCCTCTTTGTTGTTCAACAGACACTCAAGTCAAATGTCTCCACAATGGGAGGAAAGAAAATCTCCTGGCACGGCAGAAGTGCTGATGTTAGGTATTTCAGCCTCGCTGAGAATTCTTTTATTTAGCCTTTTTTTAAAAAAAATTGACTCAACATGAAAGGGACGACTCTTTTGTTCAAATTAAACACCTTTTGTCAACATCAGTAGGGCCTTATTGTTCTTTTCTTCTTTTTAATGTAATGCTTATTTTTTATGGTGTTGAACAATAGATTCAGGAACAATAGAGAGTGACAATAACTATACAAATGGATTCTTTAATAATAAAAATATAAAATTGTGCAGCAGGAAATCTAAAAAACATTCATTACACTCTGCAAAATATGCCTGGTAAATAATATTTTTTTAGTCTTTACTCAGCAGGTTGTTTTGAATTTAACAAACCACAATAGTTCATAAAGCAGTCCTGCCTCTTTTACCTAAAATAAAATGTTTGTTTATTCCACTAATCCTGCTCCATCTACATTTCAGTGAACCTTGTTCCTGACACGATTGAATAACAGGTGGGAATCGACACAACATTTAAGCTGTGGACCACGAAGCCTCTCACACTGTGAAAATATCCCCCAACAAATCACAACAAAGACACACATATGGCCCTCTAAACGTGGCCACAAAATGGAAGCGGCGAGCTTAAAGCAGACTGTGAAAGTGAAGGTCGCCTCTGAGCGCTGACTGGAGCTTAGTGTGGCTGGTCCGTGTGTTGACCACAGTGCAGCTATGTGCCTTTCTTCATGTTTACTGTACAACCTCTGTCACGTGATCAGCCTCATTGCTGCCCCAAGCATTTTTGTCTCCTTTTTCTCCTTCCCTTCACTATCCCCTCAGCCCCAGCTCCCCACCTCCCTCCCGGCTGCACTGTACAGTGTGTTGATGTCTCTTGTGGCGACGATAGGCCTGCACGGCTGAAACTCTAACCCCTGCTAGTTTTCAAATGCCCGGAAGGAAGAGAAAGATGTAGTGGAGCGATGGGGGTGGGGAGACTGTGCATGCTCCATTTGGATGGGAAGAGGGGGGCAAGGGAGGATCGGACCGTGATGGGAACTCAAGGACAATAACAGCTAAGGACAAATGTATCATCCGATACTCATCTCTCATATTCATGAATTTTTTAGTGCACATGATGACCAGATATAGTCAGTCTATGCGTGCTCAGCTACCACAGGGTTGGTGCAATCATACACATACGTAACTGGAGCTTCTCCTGATTAGACACACGTTTTGTTCCCTATTTACATAAGCTAATCCGTGGCTGTGACCTGAATTGTGTCTGTCCTTCACTGGAGTCAAAAAACAAAAGTCTGGGAGCACAGAGATGGGGGTGGGGTGCCACTGGAGAGGATTATTCAGGATACTGATGCTAAAAATCAGCTGGCTGCGTGTAACGTCTCGCATTAATTCACACTATACGAGCATGTTATTGGCCGTAGCGAAAGAAAATCTCACTCAACACAAAAACAAAAGAGGATGCCATCTGTGCTAAGTGTGGAAACGTCAGGCTTGCTGAAATCAGCACTGGAGCTCGTCTACAGGCAGGAGCGCTGGCACATCTTAAACTGGAGCGGGGCAGACTAGTGGAGGCATGTTAACTCACCATTCTCACTGAGACGAACCCCAAGGCTGGTCACCGAGTCTGTGATGGAGCGTGCAAAAGTGAACGAGTCGTCCAGGTGGTGATGATGATTGGAGGTGGCCACATTGGACGAAGAGAAATCATCAAGCTTGATCTTCTTCACCAAAAATGAGCGGGGCATGTTTCAATGGATAAAAACACAGAGCTGAGAAAAACGCATGAGAAAAAAAATAAAAGACCCTCTGAGGAAGCACACAAGCGGAGCTGGCTTGACGGTAATCCTTGCGGTTAATGTGAAGACAACGGCCAAAAACATAAGATAAGAAAGAAAATGGAAACCAGTGGAGAACAAGGCTGACGGCAATGCTGTGTGATACTCTCTGGCTCCCCCAGCTTCCCCAAGAAAAATAAAAAAATAAAAAATAAAAGCGATCCTGTTCAGCACTGGATAGCTCCTGTGATGCAGCAGGCTTAAGGGACCAGTGAGGAAGAGAAGAGATGGAGACAGACAGAGAGAGGAGGGAGAGAGAGAGACTGTCAGACTAGCTGAGATCAGCAATCACGCCAGCCTTTATATGGGGCACAGGCAGTGGAAGATCAGGTGGTGCTGCGAAATGGAGCTGCTTAGCTTTAATCCATCAAATGTCCCCGGGGACACACATCAAATTACTACTGAACCGTCTGTGCATTCGCACACAGACAGAGGAGAAAGAACACAGCCAGACCCCCACTGCCCCCACTGCTGCTCCCCCCTTCTCCTCCCCTCCCCTCCCTCTTTCACCCCGCTTATGCTCCATGCTCGGAGGAGGAGTAAAAGAGGAGGGCAGACAATGGAGATGTGGATGAGAGCACACTCAGTGTCCTGTCCCCCATTGTTTTCAGATGAAGTGGCACAGTTTATGTTTGCCTTGTACAGGCGCTGCCTCCCTCATGTCATCTCTGTTACCTCAAGCAGCCTCAGATCTTTGCGGCCCTTCGACACACTGCACTGTACTCACATGCAGAGAGCACACATACAGTACAGCAGAGGTTAGCCGAGCGTCTGCGAGCGCCGGACCTTTATTTTAAAGCTGTACAGGATACCAGCACTGTTGACGAGCGGGCTATCAGGGGGAAGTACTAGTGCTGCACTGCTCAGCTTGTCTCTCTCTCCCCATTACCACTGCACAGATGTGTGTCCTGCCATGCGTGGCAGTGAATTATCTGATTAATTAATTACATCTTTTTTGATTAGGGTGAAATCTAGAATTGGATTCGTGCTCACTAAATTGGCCACATATCTCTGGGTTGGTTTGTATTTGTATGGATTCATTAGCACACTCTGAATTTTATGCTACATTATACATTGTATTTTTCATTAGAGCTCAACAGTTGTTGTTCCCTTGTTAGAATAAATGAGAGTTAAATATTTGTACAGGAAAAAAATAATCTCATGTTAGTTTATAAAAACAACAAGCAACAAGTTTTCAAGTGAAACAAATGATGCACCTGTTTGATTCAGCTGGAAACACTTGTTTCACATCACTTGTTTGATTAATGTCTTACAGCATTTTAACAATAAAATTAATGACCATCGCTTCTATTTCTGTTTAATCACTCATAATAGTGAAGAAAATAGTGCAGATCTGTAGTATGTGTCTATTCTATTCTGTTCTATTTTGCAGTTATTCTGTTTCTATGGCTGTCATCATGACTGGAAAAGCAAACTATTGCAGGAGGAAGCTGAAATGTGATGATCCTCTTTGTGTTTGTCATTACTGTATTATTTTTTTAATCTCTAAAATGTCAGAAAATAGTGAAAAAAGGCCATTACAATTTTCCAGAAATCCAAAGTGACATCTCATTTTGTGCATCCAACAATTCAAAACCAAAAGATATTTAATTTCAGTCAAATAAAACTAAAACGGCAAATCCTCACATTTTCCTCACACACAAGTGGGATTAATTTTCTGCTTGTTTTCGCCCTGGCTGTATTGGCTAACACTCATGCACTCATGTCTTTCTCTTATATGCAATAAGTAGTGGCTCTGTTAGATATATGAACTGATTAAATACTAGTTACTTACAATAATTTAATTGTTTTAGGCAGTTAAATTAACATCTTCACAATGAGGGATGTTAGAAATTTGTAAGACCACTTGTGGAAAACCTGAAAAGGTTCTTCAACCTTGAGACTAAACCTCTGACTGATTTCATATATTCTGTACTCTCCATATTGATCTGGCTCTTAAAATTGCGCTCGAGTGTGGTTAAAGGTGCTATAGATTTATCCAGACGTTTAGGGGTGCCCCCTCACCTGGGTCGCTCTAAATCATCCCCGCCACCTACAGTGACCCTGCAGCTCGGACGCGACAGGTCTCAGGAGGGGGACGGTGTTAAATCAGCGTGGTCTGGATTTATCACATGTATGTGATTGTACATTACATTACAGGACAAGTTCACGTTGCTGTCACAGAGCCAAGCTTATAGCGTGGAGGCAAGGACGAGAAAGGTCAGGGGAACAATCATTGTCTAAAATAATGAGCTGTAGTGGAGGTTTTTCTTCTTGTTTTTGTGGTGTTATATCTCTTTTAATAAACATTGCTCTGTATGAGTCATCTTGTGAAGCAGTATTTCACAGAAAACCATAAACTCCATTTCTTTAATTATCTAATTGCACCTGTTTTCTTTAAGATGCCATCAACTGCAGCTTCTTGCGTTGATATGTTTGGGGTGCTGCAACGATCACAATTTGTTCATGAGGAAAAAAATATCTTTCAGTCTGCTAAATTATTCCTCAGACTTTATTCCTCGGAGCAGGGAGGTTAAATGAACAAGAAGCCTTCGCTGACTGATATTGAACTCTTTCAGCATCTTTTCAAACCTGCAGTCTGTATCTTCTTGAACTACAGTTCACCTCTGACAGCAGCTCTCATTATTCTGCTCTTTGTGCTGTGCAGTGGAGCTCAGCCAGTTCACTTCTTTAAAGTATAAACATGACACGATCGCATCAAAACTGGCAAGTCCAAGGAGTTTTGAGTAGATATGAAAGGCTGGGAAGAAATTCAATTAGGGCTGTGGCTAATAATTATTTTCATTTTTGTATAAACTGCTTAACTGATTGATTGTTTAATCAATTACATTTTTTAAAATCGTGAAAAAATACCCATTATAACTTCCCAGAGCGCCAGATGATATCTTTAAATGTCTTATCTTATTAAACCAAAATCTAAAACCCAAAGATATTAATCTTAAAGTCTAATATGACACAAAAAGCAGCAAATCCTCTCATTTGAGACACTGCACCCAGAAAATATGAGCTTTTTTTACTTTTTTGTACAAGAAATGACTGGAATTATTCATAAATTATCAGAATAGTTGCTGATTATTTTTGCTGACTGATGACAGCTCTAAATTCAATCATAAATCATCTTTTAAGTAAACCCTATGATCATGTTGTGTTGTTGTTTTTCTAAAACTCTGATGTTTGAATAACTGACTCAAAGCAAATACTAATTAAAAACTAACAAAACAAGTCATTAAGGTTTCTGTTTTCCTGAACCACAATGAATTTAAACTATTCATATATCCTCCATGTTGTATTATATACTGATATTGGAAATACAGAGTTATATTGATCTCAGCTCCCCCGGCTGAGCCCTATAGCTGATAGAGATGGAGGAAGCCACCTGTAACTGGAAAAGACGCCAACCAGCGAGTTTACAGTAACTTCACATGAAATACTCTGTGGTCCGGCTGTTTTTGGCTCAATATTAACGTGATCTGCAAATTAATTATCGCCCCATTGCATCACGCATTAGCTTTAGAGACAACTTAAAGAACGAGTGCAACAAGTTAGCTACAGGTTAGAGGTGAATTGTGACAAACAAAAGGAACCATGCTGTGATTGAAACATGTTTCAGGTTACTAGCATCCAGCAGCAGGAAACTCACCACCAATTGTTTCCACATCCTCCTCCTCTGCCTCCTCCTCCTCCTCCTCCTCCTCCTCCTCATGCCGGAGCTCCGGTCCACTTATGGCCCCCAGACTCCCTCTGACATGTGGTCACTGCCTCAGGACGTTACCATAGCGACTGACCCCCTCAGGCTGGAGGAATGGGTTTTTTTTTTTTTTTTTACTCTGCTTTACTGGAGCGGGGGCTTTTTTTGCTGTGGTCAGATGGGAGGCTGAGATACAATCAGCCTCATTAACATCCTGTATGGCCCTCCAGGGTTACAGAGACGACCTGGCCAACAGAATGAATGGAGTCAATCTAGTTGATTTGTTCCTTCACACTGTTCCACGAGAGACAGTTACCCCCATCTACAGATGTTTATTATCTCTATTTACAGACATGTGAAGTCTGTTTAATCACTTAGCTCGTGACTAATTCAGACACCTGGAACATTCTGACAAAAAAGAAGATTAACTAAAGAGAAAATGTGATTTAACGTCTCGTAATAGGCACTGCTTATATAAAGACACTCTGAGCTTGTTGGGTTAGGTGAAGAGAAGCTAAGAGTCCATTAGGCATAGCCATCTATAATTCACCTCACTCTTGCTTACTGGGTCACTTCAATGAGGCTTTTTTGAGCTGCCACAGTAGGAGACTGTTGTGCTTTTTAGAGCTGATGATGATTAAAAAGTTTAATATACAATATGAATTCGTTTTAGATGCAACAAGTATTTTTATTTATTATATTATATTTTATTTTATCACAAAAGTCTTATTTGTTTTGTCATTTTTAAGATGTTTTCTGGCTGCCCTTGTGCATGCATTTGGCACTAAATCCTTTTTTAAAATATCTTTTTACACAGAGGCTGATCAGACATGGCTCAGTGAATAAGGTCATGAAGGCAATGTTTAACATTTTGCAGTGGATTCCCAGTCCAACATGAAGTCTGAATGGACTTTAACAGCCTCCCCAGTTGTACTGTATCTAATGCTGTTTGGCAGATAGTTCAGTGTATCACTCATGCCCTATTTGGCTTGTGTCTGCCTGTTGTCCTGTATGCATCTCCAAGCGTGTGTGCATTTGTTGTCCATGGGCAACTGTTCAGTAAATAGGGCAATTAAGTGTGAAAAGCAGAAAGGAGCTAGCATGTTCCTATCTCTTTGGTGGGGGAGATAATTTATGCTAATAACATCTCTACCGCTCAAGCTGCCCAAAAATGATAGCAGACCCTTTTGGCTTCAGAAGAATCTTTTCATCCTCTTGGAGGAAAAAAACTGGTTTCTCAACACCTTGCAAATAAGACAGCTGTGTGGCAGAGAATGAATCTCTCTCCCTCTCTCTCTCTCTGCCTTTCATCTCCAGATGATAATCTTTTCTCCTTCACTGTCTTGTATGGTGCATGTTTGTTCTTCATTTAGCCTGTGGAATACTTGAAACCTAGTTTCCCCTCCGTCTCCCCCACCCTTGCTCTCTCGTACAGCCTCACACCCTGCACACAATCTATCATCATTTTTCCTTCAAGAGCCGTCATAGGAAGTCGCGGCATGTGTGAATGTATTACTGTAAATAGTATCCTATGCATGAGTGATGCTTCTTAATAACACTTAAACTCCAGCTCAGTATGCTGTTCATGTGGGCTAAATTCCTCTATCATAGTGAGGGGGCACAAAGGCATTGGGTGGCTGTGCAGTGCAGGGGCCATGATGGCAGTTCAATAAATAACCTCAGCGAAAGTGGGAGCAATAAACCATATGAAATCTCTACCAGCTACCCCACTATAATGCTCAGTGAGGAGCTCTCATGTCAGCCACTAAGAACAAATGTGTCAGCTTCCAAGGCTGAGATAATTTCTTTTGTGCACCTGCAACAAGAAAGCCTGATCAGAATGTGGGTTGCAGTTTGAAACATTTGGTCTTTAAGGAAAAGTTTGACATTTTGGGGCTAAGTGCTTTCTTGAAGACCCACCAGAAGCCGGCTAATGTTGTTTAGCATTAACGTATTACTCCCTCTTTACACCAAAATTAAAATATATGTGCGGGCTTTAATGTGGGCAAACCTGCTAAAAGCAAGCCCGTCCCATTGCTGGTGGACGATTTTGCCTTTCTGTTTGTTTGTTTGTTTTAATTATCTTATTTTTCTGGTGTGTCACGTTCAATGTCACGAACGAACAGTAAACAGTAGTAAACAACATGGAGGCTCGTGCCTGTGTAACGGTCGTTGCTATAGCTACATAGCTAAGGTTAGCTTTAATGCTGAGTACTTACCAACGGCCGTTGCTAGAGCTACATTGCTAACATTAACATTAGCAGCTGTTTACTTACCAGTCTTGAAGAAACCTTGAGTTCAGCATTAAGCTTCATTCCTGTGCCCGCCAAGAGCTGTCTCCAGAAGTGAAAAGCAACGCCAATGTTAACACCTTTTTTGCTTTTATTTCTTCCGCCTCTTTGCTTCGACTGACGTTAGCATGTTAACAGCTAGCTTCGTCCCGTCCAGTCTCGTTTCACTACAGCGCGCATGCTAACGCTAGCTATCGCTGTATGTCACCTATCGTACTATTTCTTGGCCGGAACCAGTTGCAAACTCCAGGAAGTTGCTGGTCTTGATCCAGAAATACATGGTACACATCCCTTTCCAAACCCACTGGCAGGTGGATTTTGTTATCTCTGGCCAGAGCCAGGCCAGGTGTTCCCTGTTCCCAATGCTCACATTAAGCTAAGTTAGCCTTTTGCTAGCAGTAGATTCAAAAGGCAGTGGTATTCAAAAGGTATTTCTCACATAACTACCAACAATAAATCATACAAGCCAGAAATGTTTAACTTTTCCTTTAACCTAGAATGAGTTTGCCTTGAAGAGGATTTTTTTCGTGTTCTGTTGTCCCCCAATATTATTTTCTATTTCAGCTTCAATAATTAAATTCACAGTCAAAGATGTTCTGCAGGAGCATTCCACTGTGTTCCTTAGCAAAGTACTTTCATTTTCTAATGCTGTAATTAAACCTTAACTATAATAGTCGTCATCACACCTTGCTCTGATTTATCGAGAAATAATTGTTCAGATAATCTTAGTCTAAATTAATTGGGTTAATTAATCACCACTGTGTCCCTCACCCTCCCTCCCTCAAATAAAGGCATTGTAGGTCTTTTCACATTATGTTCCATCACGAAGGTCAGAGCGGTGGGTAATAGACTGTCGTTTCCAATTTGTACTTCCACGCAAAGGAAGAGCAAATGCATTAGTGAGATGGTATCAGCCTGTTTAAAATTAGACAACAAATGGACAGATTTGCATGCATGTAGCATGGATGGAGCAGCCCGGCAGGAAGATTACTCAGTGTTGTGTGCTGCAGCAGCAGCAGCACCTCTAGAAAACAATTACACACCAGTTACTAATTTTCTTTTTGAGGATCCACTACACCTGTTTGCAGCCAAAGGGACAAACAAAAAGACCAGTCAACACAGGACATAGTGGTTTTATGAAAAAAATAAATAAATAAATAAATCTACAACTAAACAAATTTTCCAGCAGGTAACACTGAGACAGGCATTTTCCTCTTATGTGTTTTTCCTCCCAGTGTATGTCAGGGAGAGAGGTGAGATCAATTTCCACAGGATTAGGCTGCCTGGGGAAAATGATTGCTTTTTCTAATACTTAGTAACAATTTTTCAATTTCCTGTGGTCTTTGTTACTCTCAACATTTTTGCAAATGAGCAAAACAGAGGCAAGCGGCGTTGCTGCTCTGCGAACTTCACCTTGGGACCAAGCATCATTTGCATATATATTGAGAGCATACGTTTTTGGTTTATAATAGTCACCATTCTGGGGTGGGGGCGGGGAACTGGGGGCGGCTGGCAGGCATTCTGTCACCTGTTATGAGCCCCTTGTCCATGAACATCCCTGGGAGACGAAAGCAGGCGATAATTACGGTGCTGGAACTAAACTGGTGTTGCTCTCTCCCTTCACACATTGTTTTAAATCTGAGGAGAAAAAGTAAAACAAAGACGGCTGCAGGGCACGTCTTTGTTTCCAAGCTCCCAGAGATTTTCCAGGAGACTACAGAATTCGCAGAAAATGAAATTAATCTGTCGGCACAGCACTGATCCTGTGGTGATTACAGTTTTAGCCTGGTGCTAATAAATCCACACGTTCCTCTCCTTGCACTTTCACAGTGTGTAGGGGCTAACTACATTCAGGCAGAATCAGAGGAGATGCACTGCAGATGGTCACATGACAAATGGCTTTATTGCCCCGTTATGGAGATTTGAATCATAATTGAGTGTCTCTACAGTGATGTGTGCACTTGGTATGACTCATAGTGAGTCTTTTGCTAGAGGACAGATGAGCTCTGTTGCTTCTACTTCAATCTGCCACCACACATTTAGATTTCACCTCAAATCTTCTTAAACCAGCCTCAGTATTTTGGTTCTTTTTGAATATTTGTTCAAGATTTACGTCTAAATAAAGAGAAGATTCACGAGGAGAAAGAAAATTTAAATGCAGAATAGTAAATCCAGCTCAAGAGAAACCTAATTTAATATCCTAATTGTGAACTTGATCCATTTCATCATTGCAACAGTCAGTTTCATTGGCTATCAAAAGTTGAATAAAGAGTAATGTGAGCATGCACGTTTGCACACTGATGCATGTGCACCACGCATCACTGCTTTTGTGTGTGCTGAGCGCTTTTCAAAGGGCATGCTTTTGTGCAGGCACAGATGATGCAGCTGGCAGAAGCATGACTATTGCTGGAAGCACGTCCACGTTGGCACACTTACAGAAAGCCCTGGCTCCTGGGTCACACTTTATATAGGCTACATAAAGGCTGCCTGCCCGTCTGCTGTCTGGCCCATCGATAACGGCTAAGATACGCAGACTGAAGAGTGCAGAGACGATTTGAGTCTAGAAGTCTAGAGCTGTAAGTGATTAGTCAATCAACAAAAAATTAATCTGCAACTATTTTGATAGTAAATTAATTATTTTTCAGAGAGAATGCTAAAAATGTCCAAGTTTAAGAATCTTAGTTGTGAGAAATTAGCAGTTTTCTTTATATTATGTGCTAATAAACAGAATAAATTTTTATTTTTACTGCTAAACTGTTAAAAACATCTGAGGGCATTAATTTGGGTATTATGAAATTGTGATCATAAAATGTTATTTTTTGGTGATTAATTGAGAAAAAAATTGCAAATAAAACAATGATGAAGCACCACTTAAATCATTATTAATTCTCTCTCATATATTGTAGGAGGTTTTTTCATTTCTTCGGTGCGGCTAATCTTCTGTGTGGTGTGTGATAGCATTACAGAAATGAACAAAACATGTTCCTCAAGATAAAATCATCAGGCACTCATTATTTACATACTTCAAAACTACAGTTAGGTTGCTCTTTGTGTTACGCTGAGCTTCTTCTCAATACTCAACCCAATGCTCAAAATGAAACTCAAAGGAGAAATCTTGTAGTTGTGTAATTTTTTAACAGGATCAATCATGTTTCCCATGTAAAGATAGCTCAATTTATTCTGTAATTGCCTGATAAATTAACCAGCTCAGACACCTGTCAAAACAGCAGACAATCTCTGTGAATCCACCTCCCAACAGGCTCATCTTGATGGGCTAAGTTAGTAATGACAACTCCCCAAGTCTGTCCCCTCAGGCTGAAGGATGAGAGCACCATAGAGTTCTCTTTTCCCATCCGTCCCTATTAGGATAATGCATCAAGTAGACATTTTAATTTGAAGTTCATTTTCTCCTCAAGGCTCTGTAAATGTCTGCAAGCACGCATGCTGGAAGAGATAACCTTTCTTTGCAGTATGTGATCTTTTTATTTTGCTGTCCTAATGAAATGTTCACTTATCATTTACTACATTTTGGCCTCGTGTAAGAGTGTAAATTCTGGATATTCCAGTGGCTCTTTTGAGATTAAGTGGCTCCAAAAAAAAAGCAAAAAATAAACCCTGATGTTTTTTACAAAGCTCCTCCCCCAGCTTGACTAAAAACAAATAGCAGATGACTCATTGATTTCCACAAACAAACCCGATTGCCAGGAGTGGTACACACCAGTGTGACTCTGAGGAAACCTCATCACTCAGCAGTTATATTGTTGTGCACCCAGCGACCTCCTTTTTCAACCAAGCTAGTGTGACGATAACGTGCGTGAAATGAGCGCCGAGGCCTGCCAGCGGTGCCTGAGCCCTCGCAGGGCCCGACACCTGCCTGCGCTCAGCTGTTCCTGCCACGCTTGACCGCATGTGGCTAATAAACAGACCTGTCCTTATCACTGGAACTCCATTAACGGGGGTCGCAGTCACCTGAATCCCTCGCCGGGGCGACAGCAAATTACAAGGCAAATGTAATGGGTTTTGCTATATTGCCACACACTGAGATAGTGAATTACACCAAAGGCCTGATGTTATTACATGTCCCCAGGACGCAGGCTCTGTGTTTTATGATGACTACAGTGAAAACCAGGTCAGTGCTCAAATTGTCATGGTCTTCGCCTCCATTGCTCCAGTTCTATCTATCATGTCCATTCAAAGAGGGGACAAAGGCATGCAGCAGGTCGTGCACTTCACATGTCGGCCAGTGTTGAGCACTTCAGACAAGTGTCTCCGTCTGCAGCCTCACACAAACATCAACTGACAATTTCTTGAAAGAGAGATACAAAAGCAAAGTGATTTATCAGGTCGACGTGCGGTTTAGATCCCTGGGACTTTAAAGCGGCTACAACCGATATTGTATGCCAACAATATATCAAAGACAACTGTGTGAAAACAATGTGACAATGTGAAAGGGATCGCTCGTAATGATGAACCTATACAGAATTATCAGCTGAATCTGCAGCTCTGCTCGGCTTTATGGAGCTTTATAGCAAGTGTCAGCTCATTAATTTAACTGTCCGGTCCGCAAATTTACTGTTTTGGTTCACTCTCACTGCACTCATAGCCTCATTTTTGGCAGCGGTTTTCTAATATAAAACCCACCGTACACTATCTTTCCAGCACCAAACTGCACACAGACAACTAGCTGGTGAACTTCCTCAGGAGGTGGTGGAGACCAAAAACAGAGCAAAAACAGAGCTAATATTGACTTTAATTCATCAAGTGGCTGGGACACAGCTCTAAATGAAGGATGATGTTGCTCTGTAACTGCTGGGTGTGTAACTAAGCAACTGTTTGCTAATAAGTTCATCAAATCATCTTCAAAATCACTCCTTTGTTCACTTCAGAACACTGTAGATTATCTGTGCATTTCAGATGTCTTTCAAAATATGTTTTCAAATCACGTAGTTTTTCATTAAAGGACACTATTTGAAGATAAATAAACTTTCTTTAAAAAAAGAAACTGAATGAAACTTTTATCAATTGTTTGTTTGATGCTGTATTTCTTCCCCCAGCCAGTTGTTATTAAATGCAGCCTCTCTGTGGAGAAAATGGGTCCATGTAACCGAAACAGTCAAAGACAAGGGGTTTGTTTTTGATTATTGAACCCTGTATCTTTTCTCTGGCCATACATCTTCCTCTGCCAGGCCTCCCAGGGGCTTCAGGCCATCCAACACCACAGGCCAGCTCTTGAGAAGGAGGCAGGGACAATGATACCTGCAGGTCCCTATCCAGGCTCAGGAGATACCACTGGGGCCTCATTGACAAATTGTCCTTGTCTGGCCGCATGAGAGAGTGGGGATTGCGGTAATTGCATATTTCCCTCTAATTGCATTTGTCACATGTGGGGTCTGCTGCTGTGGAGCCAGGTCTGAGGCCCTTCTCAGTGATGTGTTAAACCAAACAGCTGAACTCTCACCTGCGCTGACGAGGAGGGGATGTGCAAGAGGAGGCCTGCAAAGAGGGCAATAAATTATGCAGTGGCACAAAACATCAGCAGAGCAGCGGTGGAGTCGGGCACAGAGGATACCGCCAGACAGAAACATGCTGCAGGTCCATTAAAGCCTCGGACGTGGATGTGAAGGACTCAACGATGCTGTTTGAGGACAATCAAGGGCTTCTACCTGCAGGATCACATGACATAAAAAGAAGAGGACAGGTCTTCAGAGAATTTTGCAGGATAACATTTTCATACTTACTGCAGCTATTTTCAGCTTCTAGTTTGATGTGTACAGATATAATAAATATAAAATTAAGGTCCAAAATCTAAAAGAATGTCACTGAGGATCTAAGATTTGTCTGATTATTAGACAATGATATCAGATCTGAATCTGTTTGGATGTATTTTTAGCTAAGGCTGCAACAAACAATTATTTTTTTCATTTTTTTTCTGTAAACTGCAAGAAAACCTGAAAGAGAAATATACTTTCTCAGAGTTTAAAGCAACGTCTTTAAATGTCCCATCAACTCAGTTTTGTCCTATCAACAGTCCAAAACCCAAAGATATTCAGCTTATTAAATCTAAAAAAAAGGAAAAGCAGCAAATCCTCACATGTGAGGGGCTGACCGAAACGCTTTATTGAGTGTCAGAATACTTGCAGGTTAATTTTCTGTCGATCAACATATAATTTAAAAGCACTTTTTTTCAGCCCTGTTTCACACGTTTCAGGCCTGTTTTTCCTGCTTCAGCAAAGTTTCACGTGGCGGGTTGGGGTGGGGGCAATAATAACAAGCAGCTCTCATCTTGGCTTCTGCTGCCTCGTGATATGCGGCCAGGCTGCTGCATTATACAGAGGGGTTGTACAACTACATTTTAATCCACTCGTGTTTCTGGCCTGATAAAAGGATTCTCTCCATCTCTTTCTGTTTAATTCACACCATCATCAATCAAATGTGTCCCCGTGCTCCCCCCACTCTCCCCTCCTCCTGGGTTTTGGGGGTCTGCAGCAGATAGGTTGGGGGTCCCCCGAGGGGGTTAGGGACATGACGGACTGGTCACAGATGCCACAGAAATTAAAATGCAAGAGTCTGTGCAAGGTGTTACATTTCTCAGACATGCTCATTTGCAGTAATATCTGAGCAACATAAGGAGGCTTATCTATGATTCCACATACGACTCTCACAAGATTATGTGAATACGATTAAAAAACACACACGCTATTTGGGCGTGCTATCTCCATAGTGTGGCTACAAGTGTGGAAGATTCCCTGTGTGGTAGATACACTGTTTTTGTCTTCCACCATTGTCTGCACATGACAGTCGCCACAGGCTACTTAGTAATGAATATGTGCCTGTAGCATGTGTGCTGTGTGGAGCCTATGAATAGAGTAAATATGCACATCTCTGCACAACAGGTCAGCTTCTGAACACAGATAGAAGAGAATATGATCAACGACAGAATGAGCTCCTGAAAGTACAAAGGAATTATGTATAAACAACTGCTCAGTCTATGACTAAAGTGTCATGTGATGATGTCTGATATCCCAGCAAACCTTTTTTGTCTAAATAAGGCTACAGTTCTGTGTTCTTCATTGTCTTTCATGGACATCCATAAACCTCTAATGGTAGTTCTGTTTCTGTGACACATGAGTATACACTCGTCTGACAGGTAATACAGACCGGAATAAAAATAGCACATTTGTAAAAAGCCTATGTCAAACTATTTCATGACATATTTATAAAAGAAAAGCAGATTAGTTCATGTAACATAGCTTGTCTTGCAGTATATCATAGTGTAACTGCATTTTTTTTTTCAAAATACTACTAATAACAATAATAAGTAATTAAGTATAGCGTTTATCAAAATCAGGGATTAGGAGGTACATTTTTTTTTCCATTTGCTTGACATTTAACGCTTCGTCATTTACCTCCTTGCTAGCTCTAACCATACCCCTAAACAAAATGACATAAAATGACACAGGAAAAGGTTAAAATGCGTAAACATGACACACAAAATGTCCTTAAAGTGGCATGCTATTTATAAGAAATCCCACGACATCAGGTTAGCATACATAAAAAAAGATAATATGTGTTACATAATAAATACATATTAAATTAAGTAAGCTTATTCTCAAAAAAGGAGGATACTGATTTTGGAAATTACAGATCTGAGGGGGTCTAAGGGCCAAAATTCAGTCCTCTTTAGTTTTACACTTTGACATAAGAACAACCACTGACTTCAGACTGTGTGTTGATGAGAACACAAAGATATATTCAGAGATATAGTCTGGGGCCATAAAGGTAATGAGTAAAATCATAAAATTGATTCTGAGATAAATTGGTAGCCAGTGCAAAGACATTGAAGAGGGGATAATATGGTCTCCTTTCATGGTTTAGTAGTCAAGCTGCTGAATTCTGCACAGTCTGGAGTCTGTGAATTGTTGCCTGTCAGCAGACCGATTCATAATCTAAATGTGAGGAAATGAGAGGACGCATGATGGATTCGGTGTCGCTGAAGCTCAGAAATGAACAGATTTTTGGCAACATTGCTTAGATGATAAAAGCAAGATTGGACGACCTTGCTAATAGGCAACTCGAAATTAAGGCTGAAATCAAAACAAATAAAATTGCACTTCACAGATTGTCAGGGTCCATTATAAGAAGTTAAGTTTAAATTTTATCAGGAATTAAAATGAAGACAGAGCAAGCATCAAGTTTTCTATTAAACTGGCTCTTGTGATGGACAAACTGGTGGTTTCAGGCTTTACTGGGACAAATAGTGGTGTATCATCAGCATATAGGTGCAAATGAAATGAAAACAAAAGTCTTAGTCTTGATCCAAAACTTGAACAAACCCAATGTCTTGCAGAGAGAGAACACCAGCAATCAAAATGAGCAGCAATATAAAAATAACATCCTGTGTGAAGCAGTTACATAACAAAATGCAAGAATAATTTGTTTAAAAACACTGTGGACAGCTGGGCGACAGATGGAATATCCTAATTTTATGATCATTTTAATATCTATGAATCAAACTCCCAAAAGAAAGTCATAAAACTTTTACTTATTTTCCTGATTTCAGAGCTGATACTGAGAATACTTGCACCCACTTGGTTATGAAAATATGTTAACACACAGACCTGAGACCTGTGGCAGTAAAACAAGACTCCTCAATCTGCTTGGATTGAATGTAATTTGGACCTGGTCTGATTCAGGACCAGGACCAAAAGGTCTTCAGGTGACACCTGAAGACCTTTTGGCTCCATTTACACTCTGCATTAAAATGAGTCCTGTACCTATATTGTATTTAGATCTGATTTTATGAGATATCATTACATTTAGATCCAGTATAATGTGTGTTCATAGTCCACATTGAGGTAATTCTCTTATTTGTGTGCATCCAAATAAACAACAAACAACAACAAAAAGATAGAAGAAGAATAGAAGGCGGTAGTAGCCATCCATGAAGCTCTGTTTGCTTTTCGTCTTCACTCCATCTTCAGGTGTCTTGAATAACGTCCATAGTTGAGAACTGAGGAGGACTGCTTCGTGTGCTTCCAGGCTAATGGCTGCTAGCAAGGCACATGTTTTAATACCAGGTATAAATTGGGTACTACTTCCAGAATTTTAATTGATTCACTCTCTTGTTCCATCCATACATTTCCTGACAATCGATCTTGTTTTTCCTCTCATGTAGTTAAACACTGAGGCCTCTGCACCGATGCTACAGGAGCTTCCTCTGCCTTTCACATCACGTAAAGGTCCCTGACACATTTGTATGCTGTCAACATGTTATCTGTTTGAAAACGATAACACCCGAGCTTCGTGTGGCATTTTTGAAAGGACAAAGGATACAAACATGCACGATGTGGTCTTACAGGCTGTTTTTCAGCACAGTAGCCTCTGTGATACGACAGCAGGTGGCAGGTGTTGGGGAGAGGAGAACGTAAATGTCTTGTCTTTCCCCCGCCACAATCTTTTTGAACAGTCCAATTTGAACAAAGGATTAAGTGTCCATCATTAATCATGGGCTAATCTTGTAGATTTAGGCAAGTGGTTCCCAAAAGTCAATACGGCTATAATTTAATCAGAGAATGTCATCACATTTTATGGAGCAAAATGGAGAGCTTACAGACAAGGTGCTTGGACAGTTTGCTTTCAGCTGATCACCTCTGTGCACAGTAGGCTCAGTGTGAAGATGCACTTTGTGTTTACAAGTTTAATGTTTTATATTCATGGTGAAATAAATCAGTTTTGAATGGAAAAGAAGATGGAAATGTTGCAGCCTAAGAACTGAGGCTCAAATACCGATTTCAACTATAAACAGAATAAAGGATTTAGAATAACAAGTAGCAGCAATTTATTTTTGATTCTTTTACATGTGGCTGAGGTGGGTCCAGTAGGCTTTTATTATGAAATCTGAATTGAAGTCATGTTATATAAATGTTGTATTATTAATAAATGTCAGTGAAGCATACAGTGCAATCACTTCACTGAAACCAAATTAAAGACCTGTGCCATTCTGTATTATGAGCTACGGTAAATTCAGGTTTAATGATCTCAAGCAGTGACTTCATTTTGTGTTGGTAAAACACATGTAACATAAAGTTAGTATGATTCACTGACAGGGCTTGCTGCTCGCAGTCTAACTGCAGTCCTACTTCAGAGTTGTAGTTAGTAGTTTGTGGGACAAAAGTATAAATATTTCATTGAGAGTAAATAATTCAACACCTGTGTATTCCTCTGTGGTTCGCTACCAGCTCTGATCCAGTCACTTCAAGACATCTTTGGTGGATGGAGAGCCCTTCAGCCTAAATGACACTTGGCCAAATAGCACTTAAGCACTTGCTCAATATTTTAACAAGGCCATGCGAGGAAGCTGTGGAGTGGTCGAGCTGTTTCTGTAAAGTAGAACAGGTGGATTGTTTTTGGTGTAGAGCCACAGGCACAAGGCTCCTATTAGTGACTGCAGAGCTCCTGTGTTCAGGTCCAATAATTGACTCAGAAATTCTCTGCTTCAAGTGGTATTATTCAGTAACACAAGGAGCCGATTATTATCATTACACAGTTTGAATGTGTGAGTGAGTCTGTAAGTGGAGGCCTTTTAAAAAATAAGGTTGTCAGACATTTTTTTTTTTTCAAAAAATTCCTTGAAAACAGCTGAATTTATTTGTTTAATTATTAAGCTATACAGTATATTTTGTTGCCTTTGCTTTCTTTAATGTCACTTAATATCATTTTACTAATGCATATGTATATTATTAGGTACACCTACAGTCCTGTAATAAATCCAAACCTCATGATGGTTCTAGTGCTCTGTTTTTGTTTTACAGACATTTTGATTCAACTTTATAGGCATGCAGAACGATGTACATAGGTTTATAGTGTTTCTGTTATTTCATATTCCCCTCATTGATATAAACCAGGTGGATGAAATAATAGTATCATTTGTCAGTGTAGCGCAGTATGATTCAACAGCACCACAACCTGCAGCCTCCAAAATGAATCAACACGTCACTAAGACACAAACTGAACATTATAACCTTCATGAAGGGAGACTTTACTGCAGGACTGCTGAACTACAGTGCATTAGTTTAAGCTAAGTGTGTGTGTATATACATATGGCATGTATATATGCATATACTGTATATATTGCATTGGCTTTTCTTCTTCTTCCCATATCAGATTTTGTAAGTCTGATACAAAAAGACTGGTTCCCATTGAAGAAGGCTGGTTTTTGAAGGCTAAATAATTTAACCAAATGTTACTCAAACAGGAATAAATCCTGTATTTACTGGGGGGCTATCAGCAGCAGGACGGTGCCTGTGGGATAAACTCTAAATAATGTTCATCATAATGAAGGAACATGTCAACCAGTGCAACAGTGTGGCTCATTTTTAATATTTTTTTGACAACAATGAAGCTGTCAGACTTTAGCCACACAGACACTTGTTAGTAGATTCATTCATTGTTGTTTTTATTTTATTGACAATAAGAAAAATATCTCCAGGCATATCATCTAAAGTTAGAGGAGAGGTGTGACTTGAGAAGAAGTACAGAGGTACAGTTTACATCAGCAGTTGCTCCATTAGTGAGTTCTGGTAATCAAATTTACCAGACAGCCTTCTGAACTAACCCCATGCAAGTGTTGAAATGGCCATTGAAGAAGCTCTGATTAACGCTCTGTTGATGAGAAAATTAACTTATATACACTTCATTATAAACCCGGCAGACCTCAAGGACCCAGACTTTTATGAGGCTAGGACCAGATGTCATCCAGCCACAGCCCCAATTAATCTCCAGGCCTTGTAACACGCCCCTAGAAACAAAAAAAACCCTGATTGGGTGTGGAGGGCAGAGACAGTGAGTAGAAAGCGAGGGTGAGAGATGCTATCCGGGGAGCAGCAGGCCCTGGCGAGTCTGCAGAGGGTGAGATAAGAGGGGGTGGCGGGGGTGGTGGGGGTTGCTGCGGCGGAGCCTGGGTCTCAGAGAGAAGGCTGAGGTTATTCATTGCTCTGCCGTGAAAGCTTGAGAAGATTACCCAGAGCCTGGTTGGCAGTGATACAAGGGGGACAGGCAGAGGGGGCCCCCCTCTCACCCCTTTGTTCCCCATCCATCTGCTTGAATCTCACAATGGCTCATCAGGACCAAGTAGGGGTGGAGGGGTGGAGCAGCGGAGGCTTGCAGAATGGGAGGAAGTGAGCGGGTGGGGCCGACGGGGGTGGGGGCAACCTGCAAGACATTGGGGAGGTAATGCGAGGGAGAGTGGAGCTAAAAGGAGAGAGAGATAGCGCAGGACGAGGAATGAATCCTGGAGCACGGTGCTTGTTGAGATTGAATGAATGGTGCTGCAGCTGACAAGCTCTGACAGACTACATTGGGAAAGGCCAGGGAGGCGGGTGTTCACATTGTTATTTTCTGGGAGGTAATGGGCTGGCAGCTCTTCTTCAGTCTGAATAATCAGTACTTTGGTTAGACTCAGACACCACTTCAAACCATGATAAATACACCACTCCAAACCCCTCGCCACCAAGAGGATAGCATTTGTCTCTAAATGCCTTGACCACCATATTTATCTTGTTGAGGAATGATCAGATGATGAAGGGTGCTTTCTTCCATTACACAGGTAATTATAGGTGTTTTTACACAGGAAAAACATCAGCGACAGCTTTACCTTTACAGCACGGGGCTTTACAGTCGTCCCTCTGCACTGTTGGTGGTGAGGGATGGTTTTAAAGGTGAAACAGACCCAGTTTATTGTTGTCGTGTTCTGTGGCAGCCGAGGAAATGTTTATGCATAAATACAGCGTTATTGTGCACATCATTATCACTGCAGTCACAACCGTTTGGTGCTTTAACATGATTATTTATTCAATATGATAATAATTCACCATAATGTGCCACTGTAATTGATGATTCACTGCATACATTTCAGAGAGCAGAGCTGCTGAAGGCCTTTCTCAGGAAAAGGAGGGCAGTTTTTTTCTCTTACTCAAGGTGCAGCAGGTTCTATTAATGGCAGTTCATCATAATGCAAGATTCACTGACTTGCTGGGATTCACTGCTCTCTTTTTTTCACCCTCGTAGTCGTTCAACTAGCACAATCTAACAGTGTTTCTGCATCTCCTGCTAAATACTGCAGAAGCCTGTGAATGATGTTTGACAGATTCAAGCAGATGAGGATTTATTTTCTTACACATCCCATCAAACCAGGTTAGATGTTCTCCCCGTGTTGTCTCAGTATCTCCCTCCTGAAAAAAACCGACACTTGGGTCAACCCATCTTTTGATTGTTCTCCAAGTAACTAGTTCATGTGTGACTGTATGAATAGCTAGAGGCTATTACACCGCTGAATATGAATAGCAGACCAATTACTCTGGCCCAGATGGAGCTGTGTGGGCTCCTCTGAGGACGCTCTATCCTTCCCTAACACCCATAGGCTCGCACGCACAGGAGTCTCCAGACCCTGCGCTCTCTTGGTAGTGAATGTACAGGGGACGTGAGGAGGGTTAATGAGGTCCACAAATATGAATTTCAAACTGATCATGCTCTGGCAACATCTTGGATCAGTTCAAGCAATGATCCACCAACTCCAGCAATGTTTTGATTGTGGCAGTGACGGATAACACTCGTTTTAATACACCCAAACTTCAGAGAAGATAACTGCACTGTTTAAGCATTTCAGATTTGAGTGAATGGATGTTGTAGCTGAATCCCTCTCTGTCCCAGAGGAGCTCTTACTGGGATGTTCCCAAAAGAATCCAGTCTCAAACCAAGCCAGAGTAGCTGGCGCTCACACACACAGTGGACATATGGCCAATCTCCCATCGTCTGCTGTGCTATTTACGGCTCAGTAGCCTGTCATTTGTTTTGCCTCTCAGAAACCAGTATGACACCTGTTTGAATTCTCAATAAAAGGCTTATTTATGTCGGGGAGAAGGCTGTTGTCACTTAATCTTTCTCTCTACATCACTGATGATTTCTACTGCGCTTTTCTCATGAGAACGATTGTAATGTTTCTATTTTTACTGATGGGCTCACAGTGATAGTCAAGGAATCTGTTTCCTCTTTTAAAACCACGGCTAAAATCTAACTCTTAGTGGAACTATGCTAATGTGTGGTCCATTAGCTCATCTTCTTGATACACTGCCCAATTAATGCTTGAAGCGTATCCCAGCATGCACTGGTCAAAAGGCAGACAAACTCACTGAACTGCTTAAAAAACTATGGTCAACACTGTGAAACCTCCTGGTACCATTTGATATGCACACTGTATAATTATTAAAATATATGCCCCTTTAATCACAAAACGTATCATTACATTATAACTACTGTTCATTTAATGTGTCATATTAATCCTGGCTGTGATAGACTGGGCTTTGTTCAGGGTGTACTCCGCCTCTCGCCCAGCGTGATCTGGGATACGCTCCAGGCCCCCCTGCAACTCTGCATATGATAAGCAGGTATACATAATGGATGGAAGGCTAGATGGATGGATAGATGGAAATTTAACGTGGTCTGATTAACACAGGCTTCGATGGTTTTCTCATGGAATATGATTATATTGCCATTCATAACAGGAAATTATCTCAATTTAAAGGTTGTTGCTTAAATAAGCGCTAAACTACTGATACTTACAGTCACAGTGAAACAGCAGTTAAAGCGTCTTCACTGTCTGTAATGTGATGTATGCTCGAGTGAAACAGAATATGCGGGGGAGGTGTAGTTATATGAGAGATCCGATCACCTCCCTCACCTGCGTTATTATATCAGGAGGAAGAGAACGAGGGACATATGAATAAATCAGAGCACAACCACATAAACAAACTCAGATCCATGCTCACACCTCTAATCTATGGTATCGCTCAGGCCGCTAACAGTGAGGTGAAGTTTTAAATGATGGGTGAGTTTCACTAAGGTCACACTACATCCTGTTTGATTGGATAAATGTATGTATATATGCCCCAGAATGCAGGATGAGTCATTCTGATGTGTAAATACTCACATAAACCCAAGAGATAAGTAAAATCAGGACTTGGGAATTGTTTTGTGATTTAGTTTTCCTTTGGTCCGGATCCTGATCCAAGTCTTTATTATTGGGTCTAAACTGACATTTACATTTACCTAAACGTTATTTAATTGCGTATCCAACCCACTGAAATAACAGTTGTAGCTACAAAATCAGGCACACCTTATTTTTCATGAGTTACTTGATCCAAATACTGGTTCAAGTTAATAAAATTATATTAATAATTTGATATATCTGATACACTCTTTAAGTTTCGAAAGTACAGAAACACTCATGGTGTCAAACAAAGAAGAACCTCACAAACTATCTTTGGCTCAGGACAGTCACTTTAACCAAGTTCAGTTTAGGCCCTGCCATTAACTTACTCATTGAATTAACGTTAATTAGTGACAGCTGAGATGACCTCCGGGGATACTTCTCAATTTAACCAAAGAAAGTGACGTTGTAGTAATTAGCAGCATTGTAGCTGAGTCTGTGTATTTCGCGTCAAAACAGATTCAATCACTAGTGCGACCACGTGATTTTTAACATTCACACTCATTCACACATTCGCACAGTGCAGAGCCTAGTTATCAAAACATATTCAAGTACAGTAAAGAAATGATGCTTTATTTTATCCAGTAAAGATCCATTATTTTATGGCCCAGCTGGCCCTGACACTGAACCTTAGGACCAGCTCGGGTCATAGATGTATTTGTTTGTCTTTTACCAACAGAATCTTATCATATCTTCATGGTGTAATGTTGTTAAATACAAGTAAATACAAGACTAAATCATGGTCTTTCCTTTCCTCCATATTTTTCTGAGAATTTCAGCAACCAGAGGGGAGCTTTTAATACTGATTCCAGTATCTTTTTGACATAGATTATTAAAATTCCTGGCACCATGGTGGTTTTCAACCTCTGAAATGAGACTTTAACACTTTATTTTACAGGTCAGTAATTTTCCTGATAATTTCCATGAAAGTCTCTTGGAGAAACATTATAATTTGGTACTGCTTAGGGGAAAACTGAGAATTTTTTGAGCCTGAATTATCCTTGTGAGAACTGCTTTATCTCATAAAACTGGCAGAAAATATAATTCAACAGCTAATGAGATAAAGTTCAAAATATAAAAGAAATACTCACAGAGTTTGATGTCTTTTTGAAGTCATGACCTAAGTTAAATATTAGAGCCCTGTACACAGTCTGTATACATGTGAACAGGTCTTCACTGTGACAGACACACATTTAATGGACTCACAGTGGGTCGTACTATCTAGTATTTTCTCTGTGATACTTGCGGAGTGTGGGTTTCCACCAACCTGAAATGCATTGATCCATCGTGATAAGCTCACGAGCAGAGGTTGAAGAAATGAATCATCCTTCAGCTCGCGCTTGCATGGCTGATCAATAACAGGAAAACAGACCTTACACTTTCACTTTCTGTGTTTGTAATGATCCCTTTCTTCATTAATTTGACAGCAAGTCTTCGTTCTGAGATCAAAGGTTGTTTCCAGAGCAAAACAGATGTTTGCTCAGAGCCCTGTGGACCATAGAAGGCAAATGCACAGGGCCCGGGGGGTTTGTGTGCCCTGGATGTGGAATCATCTTTTGTAACTGTGCTGAAATGCCTTCCTCCTCCACTGGCTATGAATGCAGGAGACAGCCACAGGCATAATGCACCCAGCAGAAAGAAAGAAAGGATAAAATATACTCTGGAATAAAGATTAGTGTCAGAAATTAGGGTAAATAGATGGAAGGAAAGATTTGTTTGACAGAGAGTAGAAAACAGTGTATTTTCACCAATATTTGCCATTTCCTATGTGGATCACTGTCATTACAAAACAAGATTTGAGGTGTGCTCAGACACAATATCAAACAAATTTTAGCAGTGGAACGATTTCTTACAAAGCCAATGCAAAGACATGAGTAGGAATAATCACAATCTAATTTTCTGGTGTATTTTGAGAACAGTCAGAGTCTGAGCTGCCACACCAACACACACTTCCTTAAACACAGTTCTTGTTAGTTTACAGCCACGACTGGACATCCAGCTTGGCTGTTTGAGAGTCTACCATATCGTGGCCAAGCCGTGCTAGCAACTCTGCAAGGGTGGAGCTAAATGCCAATATTAGCTTGCTAACATGCTCGCAATGACAATGCTAACATGCTGATGTTCAGCTGTTATACTGTTAAGAATGTTTTCCATGTTAGTTTAGGGTGTTAGCATGCTAACATTTGCTAATAGAGTGGTGCAGGGATGATGTATTTTTGCAGGCCAACCCGGAAGTTAGCATTACCTTCATTCCTTCAACAAAAAGCTAATGGGATCTTTCCATTATTGCAGAAAATTAACTCCATGATATTTACATGTTACGTTCACCAAGATGATCTTTACAAATGAACACCACTGTTCTGATGTTTGGAGCTTAAATACAATCACTATAAGTAAAAAGCTAATGTTCGGCTATAAACCAACCATTCCATGGTCGCATTACATCTACGTCACCACCACTAAGCTTCCAACTTGTAATTAGATTTTTCGCACTTACTACTTCTTCTTCCTTTCTTCTTAGAAAGTTAGTAATAATTTGAAAGAGTGTGAGTATAAACACAACGAGGCTGTAAAGACAGGCGAGTAGATCGGTTTTATGACGTCGACAACCTCTGTAGTCTCACTTGTTAGCAACTGCCAAGTGGGGTATTTTCTGGCGTGTTTTATGTCCTAGAATAAAACTCGAAAATGTCCTGAGCTTGTATTAATCACAGATCTTATTGTAGGTATTTAATAAAAATCATTGACTTTGGGACGAGGGAGTGGGTCATGCTAAAATGCTAACTTCTGGATTTTAGGACCCATTCCTGCACAACTCTGTACAGCTGAGGCTGATGGGAACGTCCAGATGATGGCACAAGCAGAAAAGTGAAGAGATCAGTAATTTAAAAAAAAAAAAAGATAAAGAGGGCAACATGAATGTCTGCACCAAATTTAACGCCAGTACATCCAGTAGTTGTCGGGATATTTCACTCAAGCTCCAACCTTGTGGTTGCACTAGAGGAAAAGAAAGATGGCCACCAAAGTCATTAGGATGCATCCTTTGGGGTCCATGAACTTTTATGGAAGGCTGAAGCTCAGTGTGTCCATACTCATTCCTCCTCCATATATCCTCTGCACTCAGATGATTGTGTGGCCACCAACACAGGAGCCATGCTGTAGCACCACAACCTGTTATGGAGGGAACAGGATGCAATGCTCAGGTTTAGAGTGTCACCCTCAGGCCACAGAGTGCTGAGTCAGTCACCAGTTACAAGGTCTCCTCGCCCTGCTTTCACCCTGACAGCTGAATTATTCATTAAAGGAGAGGAAAGCACAGGGGACCCTGCTAATTTCTCAATGGGATTGTTGGCTGTCCTCACAGTAGGCTGTCCAATGAAAAGACACGCTCGGTGGGGTCGGTTTGAAATGATCTGTGAGTATTTTACCCAATATATTTATGAAATGGACATCACTCGCTATCTACACAATTAAAAGTGCTCTCAGCGACTCATTGACTTGTGGCGGAGCGGAGAGATCTTGTGTTTCCTGAACTGATATGGCATTAGCTGCTTTCAAGGACACTGGATGGCGATGTGTGGGAGTCTGAATCAGACCCTCGCAGATTTATTGAGTGCACTCACGCCATCGGATACATCCAGCAGCGGCTCGAGTTGTTTTAAAGGTTGGGGACTTTGCCAGTTGTCATCATCAAAGAGAGTGTGTCTATGTTCGTGTCCTTTCATAACTGGCACCGAGCCAGGGAGGCATGCAGAGGTTAACTTAGCATATGACATTCTCTCCAGCACCAAATCCCCATAATGAACTAAATCATGTTAAAGCGAGAGCGTACAGGCAGTGAGGGCACCGGTATGAACATGGCATATTACTGTTTTCCATCTCCAAGTATTCTACCTACAGAGCAGCAGTGCAGGCCTGAAAGAGATCAATAATCTGTATGAGATAATGAAATAAATCACTGAAGCTTAAAAACCCACACTGGTCACTGCCAAACAACCAGCAAATCCTTTGATACCAATTAAAAGGAATTACAAAAACCAAATGTCACACAGATTCAATAAAAGTAAACTGCAAATTAAATATTATTTTAATCAAGGAAGGAATAAAGGAAGCAACACACACCAAGGCAACAAAGCAACAGCGCAACACATGCTTCTTTTCCATTATCCATTAATTATTTATCAGTTTCTTATACATTATGTACATCAAATATGAATAGACTCAACAAGGAATGGCAGTGAATCAGGTTACGTACCACGCATCTATCAGAAAGGTTCAATAATTACAAGGTCACTGGTCACCCTGAGCTCTTTGGATGCAGATATTCCTCACTGTAATGCAGAGCCTGGGCTCAAAACTTAAAATGCCTAGAATAAAAAGCACACAAGTGTGTGCACCTTGTACTCACAAAGTTGTTGTTCATTAGTTTCCTGACTTTATGTCTTTGGCTTGTTTGTTATTTGTTCTTAAATGTATTTCTCTCTAGCATTATTATTTTCTTTACACCTTATCTGTAACTGCCCTAAATATTTCAGAATAATATAACTATGTATCAGGCACCAATAAACTACTTACTGGTTCACACTGGTATGTAAATATACAGTGCAAGAAAACAAAATTATGTTAAATGAGGCAGTAAAACTTGGGCATTTTAAAATAAGGTACACTGAGTGGTTTTGTAAATACTGGGTATCTATAGAATAAAATACCAGGAAACACAACTGAGGCTTTGGGAAAATGTATGTTTTTGCAGAATCTGTAAAGCAGAGTTATGATATGCTTCCAGAATTTGAAGAATAAATGTATATATGACTGTGTGACTTCATCTCAGCTAAAATTTCTACCAAACCTGCCTTGTATTGTCTTGTATTTTAATAACTGCTGCAAAGGAAGCTTCCCTCAGAGAGAAAGTGTAATAATAGTATCATTGCCTTGTGAGGTGTGTAAATTATAGGCTTTTATTATTCACTTTTCTCACCTCCTCTCATTGTAACCATGTTTCACAGTGAGCGATGGACAGGCCAAGTGTTATGGACGTGATAGAATAGGCGACCATTTAAAATCCTGTACATTCAAGGACGTTACACCGTTTAGTCATTTACGTTAGTGCTCTGCGCTGTTTTTCTCTTTGAATTTCACTGAGATAAGACACTGTGTAAAACGTCTGGGCACTTTCCCTCAGAAACACACAGACGCAGGAGTGTTTAATGCTGAAGGCGTTCAACATCACCATCAAAAGGCTTTTCTAATGGTCTCAGAGAAGATAAGGTGCTCGTGAAACGGCAGTATAATGCAGACTCAGCAGGAAATAAAAATCTGTTGTTACAGTACGTTAGGAAGAATGCATCTTTTTGTCCTTTTTACCTCACATTTCCTCACTTCACGTATACCTCTACATATGGTTACAGGATGAGATAAAGGGTGTAATATTCTTTCATCACAACATATAGATCTGAGTGTTTCCTCCCAGCTCTCTAATGCTAACTGTGTTTGTACTAATTACACACTGAGCGTCTTGCTACATTTGTTTGTCACCTCTTTCCGCTTTAAATATCAGTTTCATGACTACAGAGACTGAGGGAGCAACACCTCTGGGAGCAGAGATGTCAACAGGCGCAAAACCACAAATCACATATTTTCTGCAACCTCCCACTCCCAACACACACACACACACACACACACACACACAGATAGATGCTGTACCTGCACACTGGCACATTCACCCACAGCCACGCATCCTTGCAGCAACAGATGGACGGCCTTGAGGCAGAGCCTGGGAGACTTGAGTGAGGTTAGGGCTGCCAATTGATTGCTAAGATCAGGTGTGCGTCTACACAAAGGCACCTCCTGCTCTTTTCAAGTATCAGGGTTATACTAGCCTCAGGACAAACGGAGACACAAAACAACGGTGGCATCTGTGGCAGGTAATGATCCCTTCAACAAAAATCTGGATAATGACATACCTCGGCCATTTGTTGCAGTTAAAATCACTGTTGCTCACTCTGAGCCTCCACGTGTGTCCCTCCAGCAACATGTGCCGGAGCTCGGTGGAGCTGCAGCCATAGATCAGCTCTCAGCCCAGCGTTGGAGTCGAGCCAGCGAGAGCAGGGCCGCATGAAACGGTTTCAGCTTTTATCTGCTGCCGGTTCAACCTGCATCCATAAATTGGGGCTGCACACATTGCATAAGGGCAAAGGTGGATTAGAGCACACTGCATCAGCTAATGAGCACGTGACTGTTTTTCTCAATTGCCTAGGTTCATTTTCTGAAACACTGTTGCTGATATTTGTCTTTACAATACACACAAGACATCTGACTGCTGTATGAAAGCAATAAGAAATGCATAAATGGTTGCAAGAGAGAGACTTGTTCATGGGCAGGAGAATGCTGCAATATCTGACTGAGACAGGTGGATGTTTGTGTAGTAATCACACTGTACCCAGATAAGAACAAACAACAGTGCATCACCACACCACACACTGAACAACTTGTTCACTAAGAGCTCTACTGACATGTTGAAATACAATCTCCACCTGGCTGTGAGTGATCCCATGTCATGTTGCCTCCCCACCATGCCACTGCGCCGCGGCTCAGACAAGCACCCTGCCACCCCTGGACTCAAACATCAACCGACGGGGGCTCCCCTTGATCCCTTCTCTTCTGCTCTTGCTTTAGTAAACACAATAATAGCAGTGCTGTGTTCGTGTGGGCTCCATGTTAACACTGTGGCTGTCAAAGGCCATCATGCCCCTTCAAAGGATGATGGCTCTCTAAAGTGGGCTCTCTTGGTAGCAGCCATTTTCCACTTGACTGGCCCCACACACGAGGGGGACTGGTAGCCCCTAGCAGCTGGGCTGGTCACTGGGGGTGGGGAGACGGAGATGAATGAGCTGGATGTAAGGGACGGGGGCTAATAGCAAGAAGGGAAGAGCGTCTATATGGAGCAAGAGGTGTGTTTGGTGTTTTGTTCTAAAATAAACCCTTTGCTTTACCCTCCAAAACACTTCTAATAACACAGTTACAGCTCAGGTGTGTTTACCCACAACGGCTGACTTGCTCATTGTTACTTTTCATGAACTACCTGACTTACATCTCCGCTCTCTGGCACCAACATAAAAAACCCCCACCCCACCCTTTTTGCACATCAGCTGAAACATTTTTTTGCTTGGCGAAAACCTGGCAAATCTCGTGCACTCCTTGATGAGAAACAGACTGCCAATATCTCATCAGGAAGTGGAAACAAAGGCCCATCGAGATGTTATGATAGGACTGATAATTCAGTGAGTGTCTGTTGTGCTCGCCCATATGGGCTTTGTGTCAACACTCCGGGTCCAGCCAGGTCTCACTCGGGACAGGGGAGAGCAGGATGCATTTTCATAAATCATTTCTTGACACCACATCAAGGTTATGTGGTTGGCAGCCTGTAGCCTGTAAATTGCCTTTGCATTGTCAATGCAAAGGAACTCCGCTGGGATTTCAGTAGTTCAGTAGCTATTTATGGCTGGAAAATTAGGATGACCTTTTCAAAAACTGTGATAATGGTGCCTTCAATATAAACTAATTCACTGAGGAGAAATGTCTTATCTTACATTTTAGAAACCATTTATTTAGAAGCTGGAAGTGCACATGCAAGCTAGCTTTTGTTTCCCATCCACGATGCACTGGCTCTATGCTACCAACAGTGTGGAGGTAATAATTAGCTCACTACAGCAGGGTAACAAGTTTGCACCCCCGTCCTGCTGCGCAGCTCTGTAATTGGTCCCCTCATGTGGCACAGTCGGGCCCCAGAACAAAGGGTTCCCAGAGGGGGAATCTATGCTGACCCATGCTGAACCCTCCACAACAATGACAGGCAGGAAGCATTTACATATGCTGACAGACTTGTCTCTTCCTAGGGTGGAGTGCTAGGCACTTCATTAAAGCAACATCAATACCTGCTGATAGAAAACGAGGAGTGGGCCCGTGTGCATCACTGTCTGCACCAAGACACTATAGCGAAATGACATAGGGCTGTCACATTCAATTTCAAATAAATAGACAGCATTTATTAAATGAGGTGTGTGTGGAAATTGATGGGAGAGAGGCTGTGAGACACTGTCTGAGCTGTGAATTGTCTGCATGCATCAGCAATTGGTTTACCCACAAGCTGTTCACCTGAACATCAGCTGCCAAAATCTGTCGGGCCTGCGGGTTCACCCAAGCGAATTTCCACACTTGTTTTGTTATTTTTGGCCTAAAAAAAAACTGTCTTCCTTCCTTTAGTGCGGCCGTGCTTTTACTGTGTTCTGTCAAATGTTAACGTGCTACTCAGTGAACCCTGCCTCAGCTCGTGCAAAGTCAGACACAGGTGACATATCTGTCGATTCAGCAGCCGGGCTGCAGGAGTGCAGGTGGGTTCGTTCAGTCATTCATTGCATCATGGTGCTATGGATTCATTCTCTTATCCAGTTAAAGGAAGGGTAAATCCTCCTTCCATTTGACACGCTGCTCATTTAGCTGAGAGGCACGGTGAATGGCTGGGGGGAGGGGGGGGGCTGTGGTGGTGGTGTTGGGGCAGAGGGGGGGGCTCTTTGGGAGGTGTCGTCCTGAGCAGATGGACCTCTCAGTGGCGTAGTAAGTGGAGTCTTCACATGGCAGAGGAGACTGCAGGATCTCACAGGACCGGGACACGGCATCCAGGTGGCCACAGCCCCTCCTGTCCAGCTGGAGGAGCGATGGGACCATCTGACACTCGCAGGAAAATGATACACTTTTCTTTGCCGCTTTGTTTTGTCTCAACACAAAAGCCCCGAGCCAATCAAGGAATTTAGCTAATGAAGCTTGAGAGAAAATCCTTTTGATTACATAGAAATACTCAAGGTCATGTTAACAACAGGAGAGCAGCATTTACATGCAGCCGTCAGGTGAACACTGTCACTGCTCAGACTTCTCACGTTAAGACAAAAACACACACAGTTTGAGGTGATTAGGATTTCTAACAAACCCATCTTTCAAATCTGCATCAGTGATCGACCGCAGTGATTTACGTGCAGCTTACACACACTGCAATGTAGATTCAACAAATCCAAGTGAGAAAGTCCCATCTGTGCTTCTCCTCCACTGATCCCAGGCCCTGGAGGCTACATAGGGCTAATTGTGGCCCCATTTTCCCTTCCTTATCTTTTTGTTTTTACTCAGTGTCGGGGTCAGGGAAGCTCCCAAGTGACCAGCGGCAGGAGCAACAGCCATCAGCCCCCGCTGAGCATCAGTAATTAGAGCCCTCCTCCTCCTCCTCCTCCTCTTCTCTGTGCTTCCCTACAGACCCAGGCCAGGGAACCTCTCGCTCTCCTTCTGAAGGGCACTGGGGGCAGAGAGGAGGAACAGCTGCTGATGGGAAACCACTCTCTGGTTCCCATGGATGACCAGCGTCCCTCCGTCCTCCTCAGAGGACGTGCAGCAGCATCTATGATGACGATGACAGGCTCAGACCAGCTGTACTATAGAATCATTGTCTCATCTGGTTTCTCGTGGCTCTTGTCTTTCTTTTTGTTTGTTATCACTATTTTCCATGACTAGATGGTGATTTATTGATCTGTTGGTTGTTTATTAATACAAACATTTCAGTCAATTGAAAAGTGGAGCTGCAAGACTCACACATACATGAACAATGCAACATTAACATTAACAAGACCTCTATGAGGCCTGTGATAGTCACTTAAATTAAAAATTAAAGTGACTATCTAATGCTGGACTATCTAATGGTCAGAAATCCTTTACTTAAGTAAAAGTACCACAACAACAATGTAAAACTACTCCATTACAAGTTCTGCATTCAAAGTAAAAGTACTTGTTCTGCAGAAAAATGCCCCCTGTGACTGATACTGTATAATATTATATGTGACAATATTTAATTTGGTGGTTGAAAAGATGCACATAATCATACTTAAGTAAAAGTCCTGCATTCAAAGCTTTACTTAAGTAAAAGTTTTTTAAAAAAGTATTAGCATCAAAATATACTTAAAAGTACCCAAAGTAAAAGTACTCACCATGCAGAATGGCCAGTTTCTGAATGATATACATTATGTTATTGGATTTTAATTATTGATGCATTAATGTTGAAGGGTCTCTATGGTCACAGCTGGTAAACGTGGGGTTAATTCAAACTACTTTATGTACTTCTGGGTAGCTTAACCCATGGCAATACATCATAATTAATTACTTCATTATATTTTGTATTAATAACCTGAATAAATCACTAAAACTACAATGAAATTTAGTGAAGATGGAGTGTAAAGTGACATAAGATTAAGGTAATCAAGTACAAGTACCTCAAAAATTTACTTAGATACGACCCCTGGGGAAATATGTTTAGTTATTATATATATACAAAATAACAACAATTCAACATGAATTAAACTATTTAAGCTTTATAAAGTTAAGTATTTCCTGCAGGACTTTTGTTGTTCACATTCGTATATTATATGTAACTGTATTTCACAGGAGCCAGACGTATACATTACATCCTACTGACTTTTCCTGAGCTGGAGTTGGTGATATAATACCATAATATATCTGTCTATAACCCGACTAGCTCTATTGTTATATTCACAGAGATAAAATGGATCAACAACCTGTTTTTATAAGCATTTTTCATCTTATACTTGCATGGATTTGATTTGATTTGAAGGTAAATATGCCATGTAATAGGTGTATAAATGTCAGCATTAAATCCTTCGCTTTATTTTCTCATGAACACAGGATAAATGTATTTCATGTGGAGGGATTTGTGATCAGTGTCTGCAGAATGTGGATTAACAGGATTTTAGAAGTGTGCTTGCGTCATCTAGTGGCCAAACAAAGTAATAGTTTCACGCCTGATGCAATGCTCTTTTTGGCAAGAGAATGAATAATAGAGCTGCATTTCCGTGTTAAAGTATTCTTATATTTACTTATTTTTAATAAGCTTTTCCTGTCAGAGAGTATTAAATGACTTTGACACAAACATTTATCAAGTTAAGTGCAAACACGGCTTAAAAATCGCAAGAAAAAAAAGTACCTCTATAACAAAGGATGGAGATGAACAAAACAAAGTAATAGTTCTATATCTTGAGAAAATGTGCTCATCTGCTTTATTGTGCACAGTATGATAAGATTAATATCACTCTCATGACTTAAATATTAATCTACAGCCAGACTGGCTTTATCCAAAGGTAAAAATATCCACTTACCAGCACCTCTAAATCTCACTTATAAACATGTCATATCTCTTTTTTTTAATCTGTACAAAAAACAACATGTAAAAACAACAAATTTTGGTTCTGTAGGGAGGTACTTGCTGGAGATATATCAGTGCAGTGAGTGACTGAAAGAAACATATTCTTTTCTCTCTGTAGCTCTCTGCAGGTATTTCTGCCGAATCTGTGGAGTCTGATCTGTGATGACATGCCTCCTGCTGCTCCTACGATCCTGCTCAATGGCTGATAGCTGTTGCCATTACTATTATAACTATTATAACTGTCATTATTACTTTTATAGCTACTATTATTATAACCATGTGGCTTGTTTATGTCTCCACCAGTCAGTATCTTAAAGGACATTTAGTGTTGCAGAAGTCTCCCGACTTAAACAGCCGGTAGACGTTTACCAGTGGGAACATGGTGACGGAGCCGACTAGTGAGCCGATCTGCGTCGCTGCTCCGCACCAAACCAGGGCGCTGTGGCTCCGGTCTCTGAGGATGACACCCACCATGACTTTGACGTAGGACAGCGTTCCGGTGAAGGAGAGCCATGACAGCACCTGGTGATGGAGGGAACAAGAACAAAGTGGACTCAGCGGTTCACCTGAATGACGATCTGGGAAATGTTTAACATCATTTCTGTCTGAAAAACAAATCAGGATTTCATGAATCATCATTTCTAAATGCTGGCGCCTTCCTCAGTTACACACTAACAGCCCAAATATGTTACCTCATCATCAGTTATGAGAGGGAGGAGAGTTGCTCAATACTCCGGTGTTTTGTAAAGGAGGAGCTGAACTTTGCCACAGGTAATATCCCTGATAAAGCTACTGTGTCTATTCTTTTCTACACCACAGGTCTCTTAAACAAGTTGTTTGAGTTTTACTCACAATGATCACCTGTCCCACCGCAGTCCCATGAAACAAAGGACACGGACTCATGGCTGCCATGGCCATGTTGTAGCTGCCAAATCCTGTCCCCAACACCGTCAGGACACCAAGGAACACCAGTGACCTGAAAACAAAGGTTGGTTATTTCTTATCTGCAGAGATTTCCTCAGTTTCTAGGAATCTACTTAGAGATAAAAGAAAACTTCTCTTTCAGGAGGGTAGTTAATTAACCTCTATTATCCCATATAAACTACTGTATGTTCCCAGGCCACTTTTAAACGCGTAATAAACAAGCAAGTAGGTCAAAGATACACAGTTTTTCAAGTCTGTCTTAAAACAAGCCAGTTTTGTTTGCTGCAATCATCCCTCCTGTTCATACTGGCCATTAAGAGACTTTTTGAATTACCTCACTATGTACAGTAGATGATGGAGGAACAAACTCCACAGTCCTTGTCCAGTGCACAAATAAATTCCAAAGTCTATCTGAAGTTTACGAGACTTTAGTGTTCTGAATTAGTCAAATTAAAGTGGATATCTTGAGTAAAAATCCCTCTTTTTACTTATTGTTTAAAAAAAACTTTCCTTTAATGAAAAATCTATGTTCTAAACATTATTTTTCACCTGTTTTGGAAGAACATTGCGATGGTGCAGGCCACTGGGTTGGCCACTGATGCAAGAGCAGCAGAGAGGTGATAGGCCAGGTTCCCGTAGGGCATGCAGGAGTACGTCTGCACAGAGGGCAGCAGGCCGTTGGTGGCGGTGTTAACCCACACCACCAGGAAGTAGATGAACATCAGCTGGTACACTGAGTGCTTTGAAGCAGATAGCAGAGGCCTGCTCTGGGCTTCACCCTCACCCTGACCCTGACATTTCACAGCCTCTCCATCGGTCTCCGCTCCAGGGTTATCCAGGCCGGAGCTGACAGAGGCCACGGCATCAGGCACAAGGTTTTCCGTGGACAGCTCGAACGTCCGAGGAAGCCTGTTCAGTGCAACAAAAGCAGCCAGGCTTAGGCACATCATGGCTGCCAGGAAGAAGAAAAACACCTCTGTGGAGAAGTTTGGAGGGAGATACTCTGTATGTAAGGACCACACGTTCTCGCCTGTGTGGTTTCCTCCAGTCTGAGAGGAGTTAACGCACTTGGCGATGCCCACACCTTGAGCCAGAGCAGCTACGCCGGGGATGAACCCACTTAGCCCTTCTCCAATATAATATGTGGTGATGTATTTTGCTGGAAGCTGCATCATGAAAGGCAGGAAGGTAACTGAGGAGGTGCAGTCCACCAGAGAGAGGAAGAAGGTGATGATGAAGAAGGCGGTGCTGTGCAATGCTCCAGCTACAATCATCGTCCTGTCCCAGAAGAAGGCGAGCAGGATGCAGGAGAGGATGCCGATGGAGAGGATGGAGTAAATGACAACCTGCTCTTTAAGACGACCCGGGCACAGTTTGTGCATGAGGGTGACCAGCAAGGGTCCCAGGTTGGCCAGCTGGATGATGACAGTCAGGTATGAGGGGAGCTCCCAGCCTTCAGGGAGGGTGTTGACGATGAGCGGCAGTTCCACCCACAGGCCGTTCACCGCCACCCAGGAGCCCAGGCCGAAGGCACAGGCCAGCATGTGGACGAGCAGAGCCATACTGCAGCTGGATTAGTCTGAAGAAACTCTGAGGAGGAAGAAGAAACAGATGGTTCCACCTCGGCCGTGTGTCATACCTGCAGGAACACAGACGTCAGAAGCATTAAATCAAGCCAGGTTGTTTTAAAAAGGAGAAGGAGTTGGGCATGTTTAGGACTTGAGTTCATCCAACTCAGATAAAAAAGACACATAACAAATCCATCATGTGATTTTCTTCATATCAGGAGAGTTTTAACCTTAACTGAAGGCATGCTAGGAGGAATGTGTGAATAAAACATTTCTAAATAACTTGATGATGAATTAAGCAACCGATCCACTGGACCTGAATTATAAGTTCTGAAAGTGATAATTAAACAACTGTAATGAAACTCTTTAATTAAACACACAAGACTCCTTTGTTACATGCAGCATGGGAAGCAGAGCTTCAAATAATAAATTAATGAACAGGAACGTACGTCTGCGATCCCTGACTTCCCTCCCACACATCAGTAGCTATCATCGCTCAGCTTCCAGTCAGAGCTCGATAAGACTGTGAGTGGTTCCCATCTGAGATGAGGCAGTCTTATCAGTTTATGTAGTTTATCTTGACCACTATCATTCCATTCTCTGTACTATTGCAAAACAGGACACTGTCATTTTAGTTCTTATATGTAATGTTGGTTATAATAGACACACAATTCACCTACACAAGATAAAACTATAGTGTGAATTGAATAAATTGGCGATTAAAGTAATTACTTCAGTTACACAGGTATTTGATAAGCATATTGTAGGACGCTTTGGATACAACTTTCTGCTGAGGAGAAGATCAGTTGTGGGCTGTCGACTCAATCTGAGATCAGATGAATTAGATATTGTGACTTATTAAAACTCATGTTCAGAGCCAGTGGTGGAGAAGTACTTACTGAAATCTGCATTTAGAAACCAACTGAAGTAAAAGTACAGATGTATATGGCCTCTGTGACTGTTCGATTAATATATATGACATTATTAGTTACTATTGTAGCTGCTGCGGGTGGAAATTGTTTAACGACTACTACTACAACTATATACAGTTAGGTAGTTTAGTCCAGTGGTTCCCAACATAGGGGCTGGGTCTTCTTCAAAAGGTCACTAGATAAATCAGAGAGGTCATGAGATGATTCATGGGAGCGAAAACAAGAAAAAACAAAATTCCACTTCACAAATTTATTTCCATTTTTGGACTTTACTTTTGTTGTGAGATATTGGATGATTTTCCTCTAAATTAAACTTTGATGTATTATTCCAAAAAGGAAAGAAACATTTGGTTTAACCTTTAACAATGTTTTGTTTGTAATAAGATCACCATAACAATTTTTGTATAAATGTAATAAGTAGCTACATCTGTCAGATAAATGCTATTAACTGTTGCATGCTACTTGGAACTGAATAAATAAATGTTTTATGCAGTGAAGTGAAACACTGGGGATAATGAAGATAGTTGCAGTGGTGGAAGAAGCAATCAGATCTTCTACTTAAGTAGAAGTCCTCAAACCAGTGTAAAATACTCCATTACAAGTAAAGAGCCTAGTTTAAATACTACATTACTTAAGTAAAATATAAGCAAAATGTACTTAAAGTATTAGACTGAAATGTAATTATTAGGCAGGTAAATACTCCCTGTGATTGTTCTGCTATTAATATTCAAAATATTAAATTACTATTATGGTTGCATTGTTGTCTGAGCAACACTTTAGTGCTGTAGCTGGAGGTGAAGCTGGTTTTAACATCTCTCACTTAGTCTGTGGCAAAGAAGAAGCATAAAATGGAAAGTATATCAAGGTTAAAACAGTTGTGGAGTAAATGTACTTTCCACCACTGCTCCCTGATAATCTATGAGCCCTGTTTTCAAAGTGCTACTTTAAGTGGAGCAAATGTCAGCTGAGGCCAGTTCAGTTACTTTATCAGTTACAACTTCATATGCAGTAATGTAACAAAGCAAAAACAAGGACAAGCCGGTGGGAAATGACCTCTCTCCTGACAGAAAACTTACACCAAAACCTGAGTTCACGACTTGTGTTTCAAGCATAGACTGTATATAAAAAGGATATGATACGGTTTTCACATCCCTTTCACAGACTGTAGAGGAATCCAGAAAACCACACGCTCTGTCTCTTTGTCACTTCCACCCTGACCCCATGATGCTGGACAAAACAAGTCCAACAATGTCTTGTGAAAATGATCACATGGTTTGTCTATGTTTGTTCAGGCAACTGTCAAAACAGGCTGCTGAGAAAAACAGTATTTTGGCTTTAAATAATGTGGATCACTTGAAGATAACTGAAAGAAAATGAGGTCCATGCTCAGATTCTCATGTTTACAGAGTTCACCACACTCCCACTTCTGAGTAATCTGCATTTTATACTTGGAAATGTACTTACAAGTGTCTTGAGTCCCAGATGGTGTTGGATACGACTTGCTGTCATCTTACATAGCGTTTAGTGACATATCTCCTCTGGCTGATGTTACATACTCACGCTGATGGAAATCACATGGCTCCTGGGTAGGTCAGAGTCCACTGCGGCCACTGATCAGCTCCTCTGGATAACAGAGGGCAGTGTCTAAATCCACCGAGCTTTCTTCACTGCACCCACCTCTTTAACTAGGTCAAGTCAGTGAAGCACTTCGAGGTGCCCTTGACATTTTGGCTCACGCACATTTGCCTGTTCCAGTAGAAAAACAGTAAAACAAAATGTGCTGCTGTAGTTGTTTTTGACTGTCCACACCCCCACCATCCGGATTGGATTGTTATTACAAGGAGAGGAGGTGGGGAATAAAATATTCAGTGTGCTCCTCGGTTAATTGAACACAACGGCATTTTACCCTTCAGAAAATTAAAACAGTACATCGGTTGTAACAGACATGGACTAATAGATACGGGCAACCTCCAGGACGAAGCCAAAATAGCCTCCCCAGGAAAGCAGGGGAAAGAGACGCGATGCGTGAGGGGAGTCTGGGTCAAAAATCGTATCCCTCTTTCTCAGGAGTTTAAACTCAATAAAGTCTGGGCATACAGACAAAAAACAAATATTTTTGGATTCAGTGTGACTTACACTTTCCGGGGACACCATTATCTCCGATGCCTATTTCGAAATCACGTCCGTAAATCCTCTTAGAAATCATGGGGGAAAAGGCGCTTCAGAACTCGCCTGAGAATACTCATATTTTAAGATTTTCCTTAATATTTAAGTAACATAATGATAGTTGTCTCTAAACCAACGGGTATTTTGCAAACAATACTTGATAATAGCTAATTCGGCATACTTTAAGTTGTGCCAGTTTGCCAATATAATTATAAAACACGTTGCTGACACCTCAAGAGCAAATTTGATAAGGTTTGTCTTCGACTCTTAGCGGTTTAAATTATTCCTGTCGTCACGTTGGTTCCCAAAGAACCCGTATGTTAGTGTTAGCATGTTTCCAGATTAACAGAAGCAGTTTTTTAATCGTACTCTCACACACAAGTGAAATTTTACTCATGATCAAATGGGAGGCTCAAGCAGGTGTTCATGTGGAACCAGAGCGACTCCTTAAAGCCTGCACCGCCCACTACTGGCCTCAGGTGCAACATACACTGTGTGACACATTGTTCACGTGAACACATTAGTGGGAAGGTTTGTGCAACAAACTGTTGCAAAATTATTTTAGGGAAGTAGACACTTCTTCATTCCTACTAATTAGTAAGACTGAACTGCTGCCCTCATGCAAAGTGAAGCTCACATCTGCCTCTTGTTACAACTATTTGTCTCCCATTTTGTGTTACTTACTTTTAAATAACTGTTTTAATATGCATTTTCCCACAGTACTGTGCTCGCTGGCCCACTGTCTCATGAGCCCCAGCTCCATACACACCAAATATAAATTATGCACAGCAAAGACACACAGCAAAAATATTTTTGTTTTTCTGGCCCAATAAATCATTGTGTTGCCCCCTATGCTTCCACATCTGGGCTGACTCCAGCAGTGTAGGAGGATTTTCTGTGTGGTCCAGATGTGGGGACGGTCATGTGGTATGTGGGTCAGACTTAGGCCAAAGAACCAGGCATATATTGAGCCAGAGGGAACACAAATATGTGTATCTGTATCTGAGCAAATTAACATTTTGACCAGATGATGGTGCTAAATAAAAACATCTGCAAAAGTCTTACAGTCGGGGTGAGGGGAACATGCATGTCTGAACCAGATTTCATGACAAACTACCCGGTAACTGTCGAGACATTACACTGAAAACCACAAGTGAGTGGGATTCCTCCTTCTGCTGAACATGGCAATACAGCTAATAGTTGTTGTGATATTTTGGTCTGGACCAAAGTGGTGGACAGGCCGCTAGCATTGCTAAAAACCCTTCATTTTTGAGTGTGCCGTTGATGGACGCAGTTCTCCCACAATGCAACGCGTAAGTGGAAAATGGAGGAGCTGCTCATAACCGGACAGAACCGGAGATGATTGTGGAAAATAATTCTTAAATCCTTGGAAAAACTTTCTTGTGTCTGTTTGTGAGGTTTAACTTGAAGTGACACTTAAACTAAGACAGAGAACAGTATAAACCTGGTCTCAGTCAGTGTGTCGTCCTTTGTTGTTGCTGCTTTACTGGGACACTTGAAATAAAACAGAGCCATCGTTAGTTACACCTGTGATGTGTGAAAACATCATGATCTTCTTTGCGCTCGTTATCTCATTACAAACAGGTGCCATGTCCTGACTTTTGTCTCACAGCTGGTACGTGTTCTCAGTTCTGCTTTTAACTTTAACTCATAGCCTCAGGCTTCAAGCGTATCAGATAAACATTTTCTATTTTTACCCCATCTGTAGTTTCCCTTACACCACCTCAAGTTTTCTGGCCTGTGGACTTAATAAGACCAAAGTGAGGTTTACCTACAGCTGTAAAGCCGGAACACGTCAGTGACATTTACCACAGCAATAATATAATAAAATTTACTTATCAAAATCTGTGATTATAAAGTGCTTTACAAAGGGCAGGCATGGAGCAATAAAATAACTGAAATGGACAAAATAAAATACTAAATAAATATGTTCACACAGTGTCAGTTAATGATCAGCAGTAAACAACTTAAGGAAAGCAGAGGTTTTGCTTCTGTTTCAGTGACGTTTTCATGTGAACCACATCTTTGATGAGCTGCTGTTTATGCTGAGGTTAACAGTGTCAACCTTCCTGCCACAACAGATTCACCCTGACATCCTCTCTGCTGTAAACTACACCTAAACTGCTTTATTTGTTTTGATGCAGGCCCTAAAGTGAGCACTGTTAAATTGTATAATGTAGGAGAACAATTAGTATTTAAATAAATATTGTCTCATGAAATGTGGAAAGCTGTAAGTCTACATTGATGATACTGTAACTCAATGTCAAAACGCTCTCTACACAGATGACCAGAAACTTGATATAAATGACCAGGTTATGTTCCATATCATATTCTGGATGTGATTAAAACCAGGATAAGACATAACAGGGAAATGACAGAGAAAATTAAGTCAAATTGTTGAGTAACTTTGTGCAGTGGTGGCTGAAGTATTCAGGTCCTTTAATAAAATAGTAATACCACTATGTAAAAATACTTCATTACAATGTATAATCAGCTGCTACCAGCAAAGTAATCTCAAAGGATCAAAAGTAAAAGTACTAATTAATATGAAGGTTTGTGACTTCCTAACTCTAAACGCACACTTTCTTACCGAGAATGAAAATGGGACATGGACTAATAATTTGTCATTTAACCGGCTATGTTTTTATTTACTTATTTATATTTCTATTCATCTTTATACATAGATGTGTTTTCTTTTTTCATAATCACATTGAACCTGATCATTGGGATTGTTTCTTTTCTTAAAAAAAATAAATAAAAATATTGTTGGAGAAAAAAAGCACTAAATTGAGAACTACTTTGAGAGTTACACAATGATATATTATTATTAATGTGTAAATGGCATTTTCCTATGCTAGTTGATTGAGTTAAAGCTAATTTTAACTGTTTTAAATATGTCTGGGTCAGTTACTTTATGAAAATTAATCGTGTTTTATAAGTTAATGATGTCTGTATCTGTAAAATCTTAATTTGTTAAGCAACTCTAACTCTAACTGTCATAAATGATGTAGTGACGTATTGAGTAGAATATTTTCCCTCTAAATTGGGAGTGGAGTACCAACATAAAGTGGCAGTGTTTTCCTCCTGTAGGTGTGTCGGTGGGTGGGTCATCAGAGCAAACTGCCTGCACCTGAGGGGAGTGGGTGTGGGGGCTGTGCTCTCTTACGGGGCAGCCTCAACCTATCCTCCACACCTTCTTTTAGTTCAGTCTGGGCTTGTCTGTTTCACCACACTGACACACATGCTTTCATTTATCCATACATGCCTCACATTCTTATCTCCACACTCCATATCTTCCTCACTAATTAAACAACATAATTTAGGTTTGGACTTTTGTGTGTGTGTGTGTGGTGTGTGTGTGTGTGTGTGTGTGTGTGTGTGTGTGTGTGTGGACCCCCTCGGTTCCTACAAGCCTGAGCCAAGTTTGCAACAAGGGACTTTCAAATGTGTCCTCAGGGTGACAGCATTAAACCTAAATATTACAAAGCCTTAGCTTCATCCCCCACTGATCTTGTGCAACAGAAATATGACCCCTCAGATTTGCTTTGGGACCTCTTGGACATTCCTGACCCCCAGATTGAAAACCACTGACCAAAAATATGAAACATCTTAACTGCATACAAGGCGGTCTTTATGCTAAGCTAAGCACATGCTGGCTTTAGCTTCATATTTAGCTTATAGACAGTGGTAGAGTGGTATTAATCTCATCTAAACCGCTGCAAGAACAAACACATCTCCCATAATAATGATCTACGCCCGTAAGTGGTTTGTGCTTGCATCATGCTTCTGCTGAATCTATTACTCATCCTACTGCAGAAGTCATGTAAATAAACGCTGTACATGACACCAGTCGTTGCGCAAAAATGCTCCATACACACTTTCATGCAACCCATGAGCACTGTAACACTCGCAGTGATCTACAATGACACAAATGCATGAAAAGCATGAAGTCAGATTTATGAAAGAAGTGAAGTAAAACAAATTGTCACATGAAGTAGCAAAGACAGTTTCACAAAGTCAGAAATAAACTCCTCTGACGTTACACAGGACCCAAAAGAGGTAGCTGATTTCACTTCTACTTTCAAGCATGGTTTTAACTGGGACTTCTGCAGACCTACAGCAGATATGCATACTACACTAATATGCATATTAAGATCAGATATAGTGGTATAGATACAACGTTCACTTTGGGACAGTTCTTACATAGAAGAGAAAGAAAAAAAGCCATGTGTGACTAAAGGTGACCACTTCCAGGCACCTTGCTGAGCTGCAGCCATGCATTCACAACTGAGGGGTGACTGATGAGTCTGTGGCCTAACGCTGAAGGACACGAGTTAAACAGTTCTCGTTACAGACACGTGCAGTTTAACTCTTTCAGTGATTTTACAGGGAGGTTTGAAGTTAATAACTTTTGTGGTTTTTCTGTTTTGGCTAATTAAAATTTGCACGTCAGCACCATCTGAGAAAATGAACACCAGCCAAATGCTGATTTGAACTCGCCCAACACCCGCCCTGTTCACCTGATCTGGCCCCCTCAGTCTGCCACCTCTTCCAAGAGAGATACAGAGGGAGCTCAGCAGCCGCCATTTTGACAATAGATGATGACATCATTGCTGCTGTAGATCATTTTCTCAGACAGGGCTGACTTGCAATTCTCAAATACCTGAAACAGAAAAACCACAAATGTAATTGACTTCAAACTTTCTGCACAATCACCCAAAGAGTTGAGCTGCATCTGCATCTATCCAAAACCTTTTTAACTCATTTCCTTCTACCTTAAGACATGAACTTATCAATCACGCCTCATACTATGAAGGGAAAAAATTGTGCCTATGTCAACACGCACTGAAGAAAATATTTCATTAGACATCTGGACACATGACAAGACATTCTTAACATTATTTACCAAGTTAAATGTGTTTTGGGTACGGGGCTTTATATATATATATGAACCTTGAGAGAAGATTATCTCGTAACTAACAGCAACCAATCGTCTGATAGTGGACTATGTGCAGTTATGTTAAGTGGCCGTTTTTCAATGTTACAAAAAGGCAACAGACAAAGAGGTACACTCAATAAGATTATTTATGTTATTGTACAATCTGCATTTTTTAACAAATAATAATAAAAAAAGATTAGTAAGATGTACAGTATTCGAATGATCATATCTGGTGTGGACCGAGGACTCCGCCTGCCTCGTCACATCGAGTCCACCCAGAGCTCCAGTGATGGGAGAGGGAGGGGGCGGGGGCCTGGAATGACTGTCATGAATGCTCAATAAGTGTGTATACAGATATATATGAGTGTCTGTGTGTGTGTGCCTGTGTATGTGTGTGTGCGTGTGTGTGTGTGTGTAAGTGTGTCTGCATGTACCTGTTATTGTTGCGTGTGTGTTTGTGTGTTCAGCCAAGGTGTTGGCAGGAGGTGGAATGTCACATGGCGGATGATGGGGATAAAGGGATGAAAGCAAAACAGAAGAGTTGGGAGAGGAGGGGAAAGGAGAAAAAGATGGAGGCAAAAGTAGCAGTAGGGCTCAGTTGGTGTAGATCTGGCCCTCGGGTGGCTGAGGAAGCTTCATGTTTTCCTTGCACGTCATGAGCCGTCGCAGCTCCAGCAGCACCATCCGGATGCTGTAGGAGTTCTGCCACTTGGCCAGTGCAGTCACTGCATGCATGTCAACCTGGAGGACAGAGAACAAATTAGGTTTTTTGGGGGGTTTTTGCCTTTTTTTTCCACTGGAATGATTTGTGTTGCACATCACAGACATCACAAATGTCAGAAATTGATTTTAAGATAATTTATAGTGGAGATCTTTATGTTCAGATCAGTTTTCACACTAGTTTTGTCTGAGTCCAAACCTGAGTTTGTCCTCACCTCCTCACTAACAGATAAACTGCTTTTAAACCTGTTTACTATTACTTCGGTTTGTGGTATGTTTAAATTAAGCTTTCCTCATTAATATCTCAAGGAAATTTCAATCAAACGCAACTGGACTTAGTTAATGTCTTGGAAGGCTTCATCAGTTCATGCTCGCATCTGACCAGGCTGGGACTGAGAGGTGAAACGTCTTCCGAGACAATAACTGAGTCCAGTTGCATTCGATTGAAATTTCCTTGAGATAACTATGACCTGGAGAATGAGAATATTCACAGGCCTTTCCTCATTAAATTTTAAGTGACAATTGAAAGGAGGACAACCACTCGTGAAGAAGTAAAAAAACAAGTGCACGTTGTCCACTGCCTTGCAAGAGAAAACTGTATGTATCATGTTGGCCACGATGTTTTTGGTTCTCCTATATGGAGAATCAACATACTCTCACACCAAATACCGAATGCACAGTACTGTGGATTTTGTGCCCGAGTTAATGCAGTGGTTACATCAGCTGTCACAGACTTCACAGGAACATCTTGCTCATCTGGAATGACCAGTCCACAGAAAACTCATTACAAAGGAACGCACAAAAGGTCTTCCCTTAATTGTGTGCAACTTTAATTCATTTAATGAATGCTATTCTAATGTGTTAGCATGCTTTGTGTTACATTCACATGCAACCAAATCATGTAATGCTCTTCAACATGAGCAGTTCAATTTCAGTTTGGACAAGCGTCGATATTACAAAACAAACATGAGCCAAATGCTGCTTCTAAAACTGTATTCATCAGTGAGGCATGAACATGATCAAGAACATGATCATGTATCTCAAATAGGCAGCCAACAGCCGAGGCATGCAAATGTTTGATCATAAAGCTGAAACAAAAAAACTGGTTTATAAGATTTACATACCACACCGTTGGAGTTGTGCACGCCATTCAAGTTTATCTTTGTCACAAATCTGACAAACGGCGGTGACTCTGGGTATCCTGGCCCACATTCAACCTTCAGATTGTACATCCTGTTTTCATAGCTTGTCTGTGGACAGAGACGAGTGGGGAGAACTCAGTGAGTGGACAGCACACTAAACATCAACAAACAGCAATAAAATGTTAAATGAATTGAAATCGATGGAAGAAAATCCATGATTGTAACCATTAAACTATAAACTATATTTTACCCAGATAAACAGGAAAAGTAAATATGTTGGTTTAAACTGGGGAAACCTGAATCGGCTGAGTCAGCTGTAGTCTGACATAAGCTAAGTTGAAAACGATCCAGCTCCGATGATCTCCATTGCAGATTCATATTAAGCTTCACTTGTACTAACTTGCCTCTAAAGGCAGTCAACCTCAACAAACAAAAAAAGAGGAAAACATTTTCAGCATTTGATGTTTAAATAATCAATGTTAAAATGTTGACTTTTAGAAGGGAATTCATCCTGTGCTATATGATACAGCTACCTGTTGCCTCCTGTCATTTTGTGATATTATGTTGTGATATTTTATTTATTACAGTCCATCCCCTTGCACCTGCCTTTAAACTTAGCTGATGTACTCAGAGCAGTGTGCAGCTAATACCCTACTACATCTTGATACACTGACAGGAAACCGATCAAAACTGAGGCCCACTTTAATGACGACTGTTCAGTAAGCATTGAGGTGCTTAAAAAATGGCACCACTCACCCTGGGAGGGCCGAGGATCACTCCTCTCCATCGTGTTAAGGTCATGTCCTCGTCATCCTCCAGACCCCAGCTCACCGTCCCATCTCCCACACCTTTCTGGCCTTCCTCCAGCTCTTCCAAGAGCCGGAAATTGCGAGGAACTTTAACGCCTGTTTTTCGGGAAAACATACCCAAGCAAGGCTGTTATGGCCACAAATGTACACTCCCAACATGTCAAGTGGATTATAGGTGCCACTGTGCATGCCAGAGAAATGACTTGCAGTTATAAAGGTGTGCGTCGGTCGTGGCGTAACTCATGCAGACAACAGGAAAATAAGGAACGCCTTTAGCCGTTTCACTGAGGTAGATGTTATTCATTTCCTCTAATTTAGCATCTGGCTTCGACGATGCTGCATCATTTGGCCTCTGCAGTGAGATGCGATGGTGCTGCACTGTTAACTGAGCCATGCACACACATACACGCGCGCACACACACACACTGCCAGCTGATGCAGCAATCACAGCTCAGTCTACCCTCACTGAAACTCAGCAGAACGCTGGATCATGTTTTCTTCATAAGCCAGAAGTCTGTCTCAGAAAATGTGCCGTCATTGTTGACGTTAAACAGCGAGAGATTAACCAAGCACGAAAACTGACTGTTGATTCAACAACATTTATTGATGAATTTAACGCTAACGACCCGGTTTGTGACACATCCGTTGTCGGAGTCGGTAAACACATTTATGCCGCAAATAAGCTACCGAGACGTTTGGGTGGCGGTGCTGTGGCTCACAACCGTCAGCGCTCGACACTGCTACCATGCTAACTTACGCTGTTAAATGAAAGCTAACAAGTTATATAATGATATATCTGCAGATGACTGGTGTTAAACGATAAGATGACAATTAAACGATATAAAATTCATCTATCGGCAGTCATATTGCATCCCCGTTGTCCAACTTAACTTGCGTTAGCTTAGCTAATAGCATCGCTTCCTATTCATTCTCCTCGGCGGCTCCGGCTTTACATTAGCACGTATCTTCTCACAGAGCTGGTGCATCTGTAGATAATCAACCTCACTATGAACCTTGATAGCTACACCGTGAAAATTCAAATAAGCAGATTATTTAAAGACAGCTTCTCATGGTGATTTATTTCTCTCGAACATTTACCTGATCCGGCGGCGCCCGCCATCTTGTCGCTACACAGCGGGAGCGCGCACGTAGCTTTGCCATTGTGCCCAACGGTGCGTGCGCGTTGAAGAAACGCAAAGCATCGCTTCCTTTGTTGTTCTCAGGCAAATTAGTCCGAGAAACAGAGATTGTGAGGCCAGTCAAAGCACGACCTTGATGATATTGTGTATTTTTCTTGTTGTAAACAAATTCTACAAAAAGACCAAATCCAGTAATGAGATAATTATGTCAACAAGTAATATCAGTATGTTATTACCTTGTTCCTCTGAGCCATTATTGAGAGATGCACGAACACATTGTTGGATTCCGTCTTTTCATGGCTTATGTTTACTGTAATAATAAGGCCTTTAAATAAAACCAGCAGAGGCCGGCTTCCCAACAGGTGCCAGCATGTTTATAAATTAGTAATAGGCCTTTTCCACAGTAGACAGTTTGACTTGTCTTTGTGGGGAAAGAACTTATGAATTACTAATAACATTAATAGTGGTCCTGTTATTTTTCATTTGTGCTTTTCTTGTTGTGACATGTCAAAATATCTTCTTAAAAAAACACAGACTTGCTCCCAACAGAGTGAGATTAAATATGCAGAGAAAGTAGGAATGCATCAGAGAAAACAAGGAGCAGTAATTATCAACCTTTTATTTAGTTTATTTATAAATACAGTTTAATATATACATTGTAAGTCTCCCACATGGAAGACAACAAAAAGGCATCAAGGCATTATTCTGATATCTAAAACTCCATCACCACCAGTATATACTGTATAACCAACTACAACATCCATATGGGTCATTGCCTCAGAGGACGTGAGAGGCAAATGAAGGGCAATTTAAAGTCAGTCAATGAATTGTTTTCCCATATTGCTGGCAAGATTTACAGTAAATCAATAAGGGAGAGGATAAGGCAATTCAATAAAAAGTCCAAGGATTATTACAAAAGCAATTTCAACACAGCATGTTAAACATACCAACGACGACTGCCCACCCCACAAGTTTAATTTGCTTCCACATTTTTTTTTCCAGTGGGAAAATATTGAGCTAACCACACATTGTCACAAAATACCCTTCAAATCCACTAATGAAAGCCCACTGTCTCTAAGCAGAAAAATCAAACACAGCTTAATCACAAATTCTACCTCAATAACAAGAGGTCGAGTTAACTGCACTGATGTATGGCTACGACAGAACCTATATTGCCTTTAAAATCAATTCAGCTATTTTGGCCAACAAAATCTGATAGAAATAAGTGATTTAAACAACTTTCAATGATTAAATAATGGCCTTAACTTCACTAATGGAGTGTTTTGTTTTTTACAAATTCATATTAAACCACCATAATCGACTCAACCACAATCCTGAGATCATCTGGAGAATAAGAGTGAATTAATGTTCAATCCATACTCTCAGCCAGACTCCCAGCCACAACAGCCGTAGCAAGTCTGTCTCCAAACAAAGATTATTATGGTATGGATTCCTAGTGACTTCACCATTTACTTTTTATGTAAGGTTGTAACCAATCATGGCTTCTCATGTCCAGTTCTCCTAAACATTATCCTTAGCTTGTCCTATTTTGCAGTATTACAGAAAAGCAGAATATCCTTAAAAAAGCAATTTACCTGAAGCGCTGAAACATCCAGCAGGGCCGACGCCAAACTCCTATTTAGAAAATAAGTTGTGTGTCAAAGTTCAAATGTGTCTACCGGCTGCAGTTAGCGGAGCCCCAACAAGATTTTGCCTAATACTGATCAAAAACTTCTACCACAGGAGTAGCACTTGAACGCAGGCCTTAAAGATCTGATGCAGTGACACATAACGGCATCATACATTACACCAGCTAGCGCACACAGAACTGCCTCTCACAATACTCTACAAGCACTATGCAATCTTTAGTGTACTTCTGCTGTTGACCTATGGTGGATAATTTCATATAATCAAGTATGAAGGATTCAAAAACTGGAATATTACATAATATAAAACATAATTTTGGTTTTAAAGTTAACTATAACTATCATTACTTTGAGCAAAGCACAGGATGCTTCATAATTAAGCCTTTAACCTGGTCAACCCAACTGAACAGCAAGGATAGCTTCTCCCATTTAAACCTGAAAACCTTTGCCTTGGAATGAAGATAACATTTTGGGACTGTTTGTCAAAGTTATCAAAGTTTTGGGGTCATCTTTTTGAAAGAGGTACAATTAATTTCACCTGGAGCAAGCACAAATCCTCCCTGGTCGGTGTCTTGCTTTACACAAACTCAAAGGAAAGCTGGTGACCCAGTATATTGCTTGCACAAGCCGACATGCTGTATGCATGCACGCATTCTTACGTCTGTGTAAGTGACATCTTAATTAGTAAAAGTAAATTTCGTCATGCAGTTTATTAAGCAGCTAAATTTTTGAGCTCCAGTTCTTCCAACTAAGCAAATATCTGTAAACTATTAAAAAAAAGAAAGGCATTTTAACCTAATCGTATGAGTTAAGACGTATAGTTAAGGGCCTCTTATTACACTGCATAGTTATTCGCTGTACAATACATTTACAAAGTACTGACTAAAGCATTAAAAAACTTTCAACCAATTAATTAATTACATAATCTCATCTATAGGAGTCAAGAAATTCCTGGATCGTCAGCCTTCACTGAAGCCCTTGTAACATCACCAAGTCAACTTGTCACAGTTACCAAGACGGTAACACTGTGGCAACATTACTCGCGGGGAATGTTACGCTCTGAAACCCTCCCACGTTACAAAAGAATAGCAAGATGTGAGGAGTGAAAACGATTTTACATACAGTTGGCACATAACTCTGGAAGTGTTTGCGTCTGATTAATCGAGACACAAATCCCAGAAAAGACAAAGTTTCCGTTGCAACGACTCGAAGGAGTGCTGCAAATGAAACAGAACAACAAAAGAAAGACACAAGAACTGCATTAACAGTGTGTAAGGCAGCTTGACAAAACTGCATGTGCCTCTTTTTTTTCCTGCAGAGCTGTCTGTTTACCAGGAGGCAAAAACCTAAAAATGCTTTTCACAGTGGACACTGTGATCATCTGAAAAGACTACTTGGTAGGGCCAGCGTGACTCAGCACATATGATATATGTATATTTATCCAGATTTTCTAATGATCTGGCATCAACACTGACTACAGTTACATCCGGTTTCATGTGACTTTTGCAGATTAAATTACTGTGTGTCCTTGTTTAGCCTGAAAATTTCTCATCTTCTGTGTTTACACTGTCATCAAAAATAAAAATGCAAACAGTCCTGATAATCCAGACAACAAATTTTTTTAAAATGCCTGGTTAAGATCTGACAGCAATTTGAGCAATTTGTTTTTATATTCTTCTTAGCTTGTTAATTTAAAAGTGTTTTTTCTGAGCTGTCTGACCTGTTGTTTAGCATCCTGGTGGGACAAATCTGCCTGTTAAGAAGCCTTGACTCCTTCACTGTAACTGTAGTCATTGTTTCTGATTGACAAATTCATGATTCAACTATTAAATATGGCTGCAGTTTGATTTGTTAACAAGTTACTAGAATCAACAATGGCCACTCATTAGTAATACACATCATCACCTCTCAAAAAACAGTCAACAAATGTAACAGTAATTAACCAATTTGTTCTTTAGCTATCAACATTGGTAAAGCATCCTAAAATCCTACAACTTACCACGGCCTAAATTCACTTGCACATCACAAAGACTTTTAATAAGGTGGAGATGAAAAGACTGATCCAGAAAAAATAAATCAGTGCTAAATATAATTTGATTTATCAACTCTCCAAATGAACAGTTGTGGCTCTGGAGGAGAAAAAGACTGAGCAATCACGCTTTCAAGTTTTTTTTCTTGGGGATCGTTTGAATTTTTCTGACGTGACGGAAATCTTTTAATCTCCTTGGACATCGATTTCAAATTATGCACCTGATCAAACCTTCCTAGCAAGAGCCTTTGTAAAAATCACCCCAAAAAAAGTTATGAGTTGTGTTAGACATACGGAGAGTTAAGGATATATTGCAATTTGAAATGACGATCTCCGTGAGTGAGTAATGAAAAATTCTGTCAACAACAAAGCCCTCCTCTTGAAAAATAGACAAAATGTGCAAGACTTAAAGCTATGGCATCAGAAACTGTTTGTTAGTTTTCCTTCCTATGGATTACAGTTTAAGTGAGGCAAAATAGGGGATGAGAAGCCTGGACGGAGCCAGTGTCTTCTGAGGTAGGGTGCAGTTAGCCTGCGGCGTTACTTGACTTTTTGAGCCCATTTCAGGTCGTCTGACCTGGGCTTCTCTCCCGTCACGCCCTGGATAAGATCCTCCAGGTTCCTCCAGAATCCCAGCTTCTCCAGCGGGTAGTTCAGCCAACCTGGAGAGACGAAAAGCTCAGTGACAAACCTGCCTGACTCCCATCCACTCTCATCTTCAAAACAACTGGGCTGGGACGCACCTGTGGTGATGCAGAAGTACGTCTCGTGGGGAGAGACGTGGTGGATGCGGTGGTGCTTGCGGGGGAGGATGATGTGGCAGTCCTGGAGGAACACAACCCAGCGAGGCAGGCCAAAGTACGTGTGTGACCACTTGTGAATCTGGTTGGTGAGGGTCACAAAGATGGCTAGTGCAAACAAGTAGCAGTACCAGGGGTAGATATGGTAAATCTCCGCTGCAATTAAAGGAAGACAGAAAACATGGTGATGTTTAGATCAGATTACAGCATTTTCACACTGGAGGAAATGTCAGGCTGGGTTTGTTGATATGAAACTCACCAGGGGAGAGGGTGAGGAAGTTGAAGGCCATGTTTGCTAGAGGGACTATGGTCAGCATGCAGTTGTCACCATTGGTTTCAATGAAGTCGTGACGGGTGATGGCCGTGGGGTCGATGTGGTGCTCTCTAAATGGTCGTATAAAGGCCTGCAGGGACAGATCACACAGTACAGTCGGGTGAAAAACAAGAAATATGCACTGTAAATGCAGGGAAAATACAAAACAGACTGTTTAGAGTGCAAACAATGGATTCTAGTTTTTGTAGGGAAAAAACATGGACACCTTACCTTTCCAAAGATGGGTAGATCCACTGATCCCCACGTATCGGCCCCCCAGTGAACAAGTCCTGACGCAAAGTCTGCGGTGAGTATTCCTGCCACTGAAAATGAAATGAGGAGGAGAAAAGAGCAGAATAATTATAAAGAAAAAAACAGCCAACACTTACTTGGACTGCAGCTCTGAAAAAAAAACAACAGAACTAACCAACCACTGATAAAAGATGAGGACATTATATAATTTTTCAGTAAGCACTTACCAATGCCCAACAGAATGTACCACAGATGCCCCAGATGGAAATTGGCAAGAAGGTGAATGAAATTGAAGGCCATGAGAGAGAAGCAGAGGACAACACTTAGCCATTCTTGACATCTTTTGCCTTAAAGAGAAACATGAGCAGATATATTAGTACAAGTAGAGCACACGAGCCTGCTGCAAAAAAAATTTTGGTTACATGAGTTTCCTGATAAGATTATCAGTCGTATCATGTCTCCAGTCAGTCCACAGCAACCTGAGCTTAATGAGATATTATATAATTCAAACTAAAAATGGCCAAAGGTTAGTAAACTAGTCAGCATGATTGACTTTCAGATGCTTCATTCCTCTGCACTTTGCTAGTTACATGACAATGTCAAGCAGCTGGGCCTGAAATACCTGTCCACATTTTACAGCGCAAAGAAAGCTGCAATCTGTGGTGGTAAAACATCTAATCACCACGCAGTCAAAACTGAGATCCTTGTAAGCATAGATGGATTAGATTAATGGGTACAATGAGCACAGGTCCAGGGGCCAGGGAGGTCAGGGGGGCTGTATGAAGTGACTGTTAATATTTGTGTGAAAGTAACAGAAAAGACACAAAATGGCCACAACAAAATGCAAAACAGTCCCAAAAGGAGGCAAAACAACAGCAAAGAAATTCAAAATGGCCACAAAGAGACACAAAATGTGAACATACACAAAACATTTAAAGATGAAAAATGACCCCATGACAGTAAAAGTGGCTAGAGATGCAACATGGTCCTATGAAGACATAAAACAACTACAAGAGACATAACATGACTAAAGAGAGGTGCAAAACGACCACACTGAAACCCTAAAAGACTACAAAGAGACATAAAACAACTACAGAGACATTAAGTGACTAAAGAGAGACGCAAAACGATCATGCAGACATAAAGTGACTGTATAGAGGTAGTCTGTGGAGGGGTGAGGGACTTACGCATGTCTCTGCCCAGGGGCCTATTTTCTCATAACCAGTCAATGCTAACAAGGTCCAACAACTGAATATGAGCAGCTCAAAAAGGCAAGTATTTGTGTAATGGGCGGGAGGGCCATTCACTCTGGCCAAGTTCAAGTGGTGGGAGGACTGGCTCAGTGGAATGGCCCAAGATCTGGAAAAAAAAAAACTATTTCGACTATTAGGTTTTTTGGTTTGTTTGTTTGTTTTTGGTTGTGCACTGACAGTGTATATGGGCTGACTTAGCAACAACACTGTTATGAAAGGTCACAGCGGCTCCATGGACAAATGAGGCTCTTGAGCCTAAAGCAGAAGCAGTGGATCCTTCTAACCTCTGCCTGATGCTCGAAATGTCAAAGGACAACTGCGACTCAAACACAAATTCAACCAATTTCACATGATTCCTATTGTGTAACAACAACAACAACACTGTGGCTGTAACAAGCCCAGAACTGTCGCTGGTTGTTCGGTGTCCGTTAACTGCGGCGGTTGAAGATAAACCGGTGTTCCTGTTTGTGATTTTAATAGTTCTTCCCCCCAGTTTCATATTTGGTAACTACATAAAACCAGCCGTTATGTCACGCCACTCATGGACACTTGAACCGGGGGAACAAGCTCATAAGACGGAGCTACTGAGGGGATCGACTCACCTGGCGAGTACAAAGTGGCCAGTTCGCGGGCACCGGCGTGCTGTGGACCCCATCTAGCCGGTCCCCGGCCCGGTCCCTGCGGCTCCAGGCTCTGTGTTTCCACTCCACACCCGTTCTCGTTAACCATTCTCGCCATTTCTCTGCTGTGGGCCCAGCCCCTTCGGTCTCTCTACTCACAGCCAGGAACCAACGGAATCATCAACTTTCTCAGCCCACAGACAACGTAGCGATTTAGACCAATCAAGAGTAAAGCCGGTGAGCACCGCGGCCAATCAGCGGACGGGGAAACGTTCCACAGACAGCAGAGTAACCAATAGGAGGTTGCGAGGGGAAAGACCGCATTTCCCGACCCCACCCGTCCTGTGTGCTCTCTCAGCCCTCTGCTGGATGTACGGTAGATGGAGTCCTCGGTGTATACATGACATTAAACACGTAAAACACCGGAACAGGTGTTAGAGCGACATCTGTCACTCGTCAGTTTGTGATGCTACAGCTTCAACTATGGAAAAGAGCCAACGGTTGACAACATATAATCAGGTGAGGTGTTACAGTGGAAGAAATACTGAAGATTTAAGTACTGAATCGTGTAAATTCAGGTCATGGGTGGATTATGACCCCGTGTACAGACAGGTAAAGGACCCCCCTCCCCTCCTTTGTAGGGCGTCCCAGCCTGAAAGAGACACAACACGACGTTGCATTTGTTTCTTGGCAGTAATTTTGTGTCTTTTAACTGAACACTATGACTACTATGACTTTAAAACAAGAAATATTAACATGTACTTAACACATAGCAGCCCCTGACTGAAAGACATACAAAAGGACGCTGTTTCTCATCATTTTGTGTCTCTGTGATAGTTTTGCCTTCTCATTAAGGGCGTGTTGTGTCTCTTTGTAGTCATTTTGTTTCTCTCTGTAGTTATTTGCATATCTATGGTGGTGTTTGTGTTTCTTTGCAGCTGTTTCATGTCTCTTCGGAGCACTTTTGCATTTCCTTTTGCATTTTTCCTTTGTGTCTTTTAACTTAGCTCTATGACTTCCAGACAAGAAATACTAGCAGTCATTTCATTCAGATGCCCCCTGACCTCTCAGGCCCCTATGTCTGTCTCTGCTGGGGCCCATTCTGTAATCTATCAATCAGTATCCAATATTATTGGTTATAATAACTGATGCTTTACTCTGTGAGCAACATTTTAATATTGCAGCTGGTAAACAGGGTGGAGAAGAATTATTAAGTTGCATAAAATGGAGGCACTCAATTTAAGTACAAGTACAAGCTTAAGTACGGTGCTTTAGTAAATGTATTTACTGACATTTTACTAATACTCACAATACCAACCACAAAATCTGTGACTCTGTACTATATAAATACATTTAATTGACCACCAGTTAGTTTGATATGTTTACATACAAAAATTATTATCATCGTACAAATTTATAGATTTAACCACAGTACAGCTTAAGAGCAGTTTTTATTAAGTTTTACAGGATAACACTGGGCCTTACTTTCCCATGTTTTTGGGGATGTAATGATTCATACAGAGGAAAGTCTCTGGAATCGATGCAGTATTGAGCAATAACGGTGTACCCAGCAACCACAAACTGCTCCTGCAGTGCAATCCAGTGGGCCATTGTCCACGTCAAAGTTTGTCCATTCGTGTGGTTGTTTTTGCCACTGACAGGCTCAGATTGTTACTGTAAGTGTCTGACAACATTATACACAGGATTCATACCGGAGAACGTTTTATTGAAGAGTGAGATTCCTTCTGTTCAACTGGAAACATCACTATATATCACCACCAGACTAAATTAACCATTTTAAAGAGCAGAACACAGGAGCTGCTTGTAAGCTGCTGCCTCGACCTGTTAGCTTGTTTGTGTTGTCGTGTGATTTCAGTGATGGAAGAATTATTAAGATCCTTTACATAAGTAAAATTATCACACACAGTTTTTGCTCAATACTGCACTGATTCCACAGATTTTTGTCCCCATCAATCATTTGCACCCATAAACATTGGAAAATAAGGCCCAGGTTCAAAAATACCAGAGTCATCCTTTGAGGCATCAGTAATAATAAAAGTGATGAAATATACACAATGATAATCTGAATCAGACCATTCTATATAATGAGTACTTTTTCTTTTCAGGTCGTTTACTTGCATTGCAGTAGATTGCACTTTTTCTCAGGCAAAGCAGGCAACTGACCCCGAGGCGACCTCCAAAGCCCCAGGTTTATTTTGTTAACTGATCATCTCATGGCCTGGTTTTTGTGTTAGGATCTATTCTCAGTTAAGATCTTTATTATTTAGAAAACTGGGTGCTGTTATTGCCCCAGGGCTTCCCAACATGTTAATAAATCCAGCGTTAAGCGAGCAAACCTATGAAGCCACTGTTATATGGTAACAGCAGTTAGCAATTAATCAAAAAAGCATCTACAATTCCCAGTAAAAGCCACAAACAGTGATGAGTCACTAAATGGAGTGCAACACCAGTTCACGCATGTGCTGGGGATCTATGTGGGAAGAGGGAAGAGCGTACGTTTCTGGGAAAAGGAAGGAGATGTTTTGAAGATGTACTCAAACAGAAAAGTGTTTTTGGCTGCATACCAGTCAAATAGTTCATGGAGGGAAGCAGGGGGGCCACACGTCCTAAACGTTTACACTGACGATCTCGCAGCACAGCACAAGATGGCAGTAAAACCTCACCTTAAACCCAAACCACTCAGCTCTGATCACAAACTGTACCAACAGAGCTGAGGGTCGAGAGGAGAACTGACTGTGTGCATTTAGACTCACTGGACCACCTGAACACCTGTATATGATACCAGGAGTCAGGTCACTGTGTGTGGGTATGAGTGTTTGGTTATGGGCTGTTTGTTTATTTTTATTTGTTCTGAGAGCAACACATATGGAAAATCCTCCTGGCTGTCAGTGGAAACACAGAGAATCCTTGCAGACAGCAGAACTTGACCAAACACACCCGCCCTGACCTTTATACAGTATTGGAGTGGATGCATCATCATCATCATCATTATCATTATCATCATCCCCAACAGCTCAACCACACAACAAAACACAGACTGGTTCAAACTGGTCCGCGAATGTTGTGTGGAAACAGCTGTGTACAGATGTGTCCAGGGGTGCTTTCATGAGCGTCGCCGTTATGAGGTTATTACGCATGAAGTTAGAAAATGGTAAACAGGTTGCCACTGAGTTGGATTTTTCCATTATTGTCGAGTTGATGAGATGAGACTGTAGGGGGCGTGAATGGACGCGTTGTGATGGAGAATCGGTGAAAAAGTATTCAGATATAGTTTGGTAATCTGGGTTAAATGACTTTTCGGGTCGTATTTTCACTTTTTATTTTCATTTCTTTGCTGTTGACGTAGTTTGCGTCTCCGTTTCTGTTCGTGATAAATCAGTGAAAGCCGCAGAGGCATGTCTCCTCAAACCCCGAGTCTGTGCCATAACTAACGCTACAAAAAAAGCACGTCAAGTTATTTTCTTTTAATAACGTCCGAGTACAATTAGTTGAATGTAGGAAAAGGTCCCCTATAAGCAGCACAGGTTGTCCGGGTTGGTTCCTCGCGACGCGTCACACACCTGAGCCCCGCCCCTCGCTTCTAATAAAACCCCCCGAGACAGGAAGACCTGTCAATTCCTCCCAATCCATGAACAGAGGCTCATCAAAGTAGCCTCACTTCACATGCTGTCACAAGCGGTGACACAAGAGGGGATTTAAACTCACCACGTTCTCGACACTTGAGACATTTTCACAACTGAGGCAACTTTGAACTTTAAGAAAAATCACTCGGGGCGTCTCATCTCAGCCCTCCATGCTCCTGCAATCCGGCGGGTGTTAAGATCCATGGAAGTGGCCGGTTTCTACGACGAGGGCAGCTTTGCTTTCCACACCAGAGACAGCATTATCAGTCCCATCGGCGGCGGCTCTTACTGGAGGCTCGGCGACTCGATGTCGGAGCTGGGCATTGAAGAGCGGGAGAGAGCGATAGACTTCAGTGTTTACCTGGATTCAGCTTTGCACTGTCCGCAGCTGGCGGCGCAGACGCAGCAGCAGCACCACCAGCACCACCAGCAGCAGCAGGGGGACGTTTACCCAGATTTCCTGGCGGAGAACAAGATCAAGAGAGTTACAGCTTTACAGAACTACAAGAACTACTCGCTGTTGAACGAGCTGGAGACGAGTCAGTGCGACAACTTGCGGGACCCCAGGGAGCCCTACTCGCTGGGTTACACTGAGCTGCAGGAGACCCGTGTGGATAGTGTGCTCAGCCCTGAACTCGTCGGGAGTCGCTACAGAGCTGCCGCTGCTGCTGCTGAGAGAGACGACAGTCAGGAAGACGCAAAGATGGAGAACGGGTCGTCTGGTTTTGACATGAGGTCCTACCTTCATTACCAGTCCACCAGCGGCAGCCTTGGAAACATCTCCACCGCGTCTTCGACTTGCTCCAGCCCGCCCGGCACACCTGCCCCGTCAGGTAAAAGCAGGTCACCGTCGCACGGCGGCAAAATGTCCAGCGGGAAGGCAAAGAAACGCCTGGACAAGGACAGTGAAGAGTACAGGCTGAGGCGGGAGAGGAACAATCTCGCCGTGAGGAAGAGCAGGGACAAAGCCAAGATGCGCAACTTGGAGACTCAACATAAAGTGCTGGAACTGGCTGCGGAGAACGATCGTTTACAAAAGCGCGTGGAGCAGCTGTCCAGAGAGCTGGCCACCCTGCGCAACCTGCTCTCTGCCACCGGACAATGTTAGAGGGGAAAAAAAAAACCTCCGCCAAGAGACTCCAAGCGGATCTCTGTGGCTGCTTGTCTAATCATTGATGGACTTTAGAGCCGGAGGTGATCCACTGAGCAAGTGTTGAAAACGGTACGCTTCACAGGTGAAGGCAGCGACCGCCAGTTTACAAGGACACTTTGAATGGGACTTGAAGTGGGTGCATGGATTGCGCAATCATTCACGATTCATCATGTCACCTTAGCTTTATTCTCAGATGTAATTTTTTTGGTGTATGCAGTATTTCTGTGCAGGTTTTACATACATGCGAGTGAATTTCTACATTTATGTGTATTCAGAGCAATGGTTGTCAAGGGAAGAGTTGTGCTGCAGTGAAATGATGCAACTCTTTGTAATAGTATTGGCAATGAATGAAATAAGTCTAATTATTTAATATTAAAAGGTGAAATGCTTTAATTGTACTTGATATTTTATTGAATTAAACAGATTTATACTTTGTCTTAACAATTTCTTTCGTAATTTCCTTCTTTTCTGTGCCTTTGAAGCAGGTGTAGGCTGAGACAGACAGGGGGTGTAATGCTTCCCTTCAACATTCACACTCATGATAGTCAGGCTGTGCATTACCATGTATGTCAGTTACAACATATTGCAGATAAGAACTGGTTTGACAATGAGGCATTTGCCAGTTAATCCAATGTGCCAAAATTGAAAGAGACACCATCGCACTGTAGGGATTTGATGTCTCTTTTTGGAGATAGGGTGAATTTTATAAACAGAGGGATCACCAATAAGGCTACAGACAATTTGAATAATGCTATGGATAATCATTATCACAGTTAATTATGATTTATTGAAAATGGCATCCATGGTTTGATCAGCACAGCTTTACAGTGACAGAAATTTCCTCCGTACCTGAACAGAGAATATTAAACGAGGATTCATATGTGAATTTGTAGTGGGGGGGTGTTTGGGTTTTTTTTTTGTTTGTTTGTTTGTTTGTTTTGTTTTGTTTTTGTTTGTTTTTTTGTTGCCATTAAACACAATACAAATGTGAGGTGATGAATCAAATTCAAGAAGCAGACTCTCCACACTGTGACTGGGTTAACTCTTAATGCAACCGCCATTTTCTGCTTCTGTTTACTTAGTGATTTGACACAAAAAGTCCTCAGAAACCGAAATATATCCAACTGATTTATGCTGAAATGATACTGCTGAGAGCAGCAAAAAGAAAAGGGAGCAAAAAAAAAAAGGACTGTCACACTGCACGCAGCACAGAAATGTTTTATCTTTAGCACATTGGTTGTGTCAATAGTCTGCTGGGTCCACTGGCCCAGAGAGGGGTTCAAGGTTGCATGGAAATTAATCAGCAACTAACCTCCTCACACCACTTCAGGTCATGCTTAGACAGCCAAGAGCTGGCTCGGAGTCAATACAGAGACATGAATAATCCTGAGCAAACCTCCTTTAACACTCAGTTTTAAAAAAAATGCTGGTCATGTAGAAAATGTAGAAGTTTAAAAAAAATGGGAGTGACAAAGTAGGTTACACACCAGACATGATAGATAAGTTGACAATTGGTTTGTGGTGGAATTTACCAAGCCCTCAGACTGCATTTCACTGTGTACACAATATGAAACCTATCTGTCACCAGCGAGCAAACCCACCCTCAGATAAAGAAAAAGGAGCACGGTGGGATTTGTAGGTGATCTGCAACGATTCAGGGGTGGGGGAATGTTTTCCACCTCTCGCTTCAAACAACAGCAAAAAGGAAAAACCACCTCTGCTCATCTTTTCAAAGACATTTGGTACCGAAAAGTCACATTATCGTCTCTAAATAAAAGTATAAAAACTGTGTGATGTTGTTTTGGAGCAGTGAGAAATGACATTTTGAATACAGTGGATATTTCAACACACTCAATGATGAACAGTTTGGCTTTTAGTTGTTGTGCAATATCCTCCCTTTCCAACACATCACCACTTGAAGAATGTTACACCCACTTTTAAATAAGACATTGTTATCCTCCATGTACAAGACAATAGCTGTAAGTAGTTGTGGCCTGGCTTTAGGCTTCACTGGGTACAAAACAGTGCGAGCAAAAGTGATAATTTTAAACAGATTCCAAGCAGAGTGGTACAATTATTATGACACAATCTCAGAAAAAAAGGTGATGTTTTAAATAATCTGTGGATAATCTGTCATCCAACACTCCACTGTTGTGGCTTTTACAGCACAGATCCTGCTCCTGCTGCTCTCATCGTAGCTCTTTTAGCGCTGGCACCGGTTCATTCAAACATTCTAGGCATTCTTTTCTTCGATGACCCCATATTTCCCATTTAAGCCCCACGCAGTCTTTCCCTGCTCCTGGCTCCCATGCTGACAGGAGAGAGGGAAATTCCCACACAGGATGACCTCTTTTCTTGAAAGTTTAGCCCAGCCCCCTTTCAACATTTTACCGTCAATGGGCAGTGACTGTCCGTAAACTCCTCATTGCATCATAGGCCCTTCCAGAGGCCAACTGGCCTCCTAAAAACTCCTCTGATAAAGCAATACAAACACACACACACACCTGTCACCCTAATGTCCACTCTGTACCAGTTGTGAAATGGAAGAAATTTTTTTTGTTCTTCTGACTCATATTAATATGTTTTTGACGCTCATTAGCAACTGTTTGTTCCTCAAAATGCTTTTCCATAATGTTGCATCCGATTGCGTTTCCCTAATTAGTCAAAAAAAAGTCCAACGCTGAAGATGCAGTCTGGGATTATTTAACGCTTTTAATAATTTGATTTGGCTTTAGTCCAGTTTCTCTGACTTATTTAGCTCAACAGAGTCTCAGCTGACACAACACATTTGTTGCTGTTTTACATCATGAATACCACAACCTGCGGATGTGTGTTGAAATGAAATTACACTGAACATGGGTGGAATAGTATTTGTAGGATCTCCACAGACAGAGTCATTTAGAAACGTGTATGACGCATGTTCAAATTAATGTATGATATAGAGCTGCAATGATTAGTTATTAGAAAATTGATTCACAATTATTTTGATAGTCAAATTTTTTTGTCATTTTGTAAATAAAAATGTCAAATATTTACTGTTTCTATCTTCTGAGATTCAAGGATTTGATGCTTTTCTTTGCCACACATGATTTTAAACTGAATATATTTGCATTTGTACTGTTGATCAGACAAAACAAGACATTTCAAGATGTAAGCCTGATGTAAACCATATGATTAGTGTTTTGTCCATAAAGCAGAAAGCAGCACATCGCAGCTATAACAAATTAACTGTTTTCTATCAATACAGTGAAAAATTGTGGCTAAAAGCCACTTTAAACTACATGCATCTAAACAGATGTCATCAAATCCCACAAAAAGACCACAATCAACAATGTGTTAGTCCGTTTCTCAATATATTGATACTTCTGTACCCTGTCTGTGGAGCTCAGCCTCAAGCTCATTGGTTCCTATTGAAGATATACATCTTTAAACAGAAGTTACAAATACATACTTTCAGTTTTTTAAAGGCTCTGTAACTTCCTAAAACAGTTAGTAGCAGTGCAGAGTACATTTTGAGGGACTATATTAAGCGACAGATTTGATGGTGTGGTGAGTATTTCCAGCAGCAGGTCAGTGTGTGTGGGACTGAGTCAAAATAAACTACAGTGCCAGTGTTTATAGTAATGAAAGAACATGTCACCTATTGCAACACTGTGGCTAAAAGGTGTGTTTTGAACAATGGACCTCTATGTGCTCAGAGGAATATGATATATCAGGTTTTGACTACACACACAGCACTGGCTGGTGGAATCAATTAATTGTTGGTTTTGGTCTTTTTATGGGATTTGTTACAAGAAGTGAAATACAGAATATCCACAGTAGTAATAATTTAGTTAATAACACATGTAACACAAATTTTGTTCCTAGATAGTATGTGTTATTTCTTAATTGCTTACATTGTAAAAGTATAGAAAATGGCCATTATTGAGATTTTGCGACCTGGATAATGAAATTTAGAACTTAACCTATTTTCTATGTAAAAACACCCAAATTTGCACATTTTCGTTTACATAGGGTCTCAATAAAACAACGTATGAATCAAGATTTACATGTATTTCTACTAAAGTTATACAAAAATGAACAGAAATGTGAGTAGTTTTTCGAGATTCGAGACAGTAATGTAAATTACTTTCACATATCAGCCCCCCAATATAGTCTCTCTTCATGTTTTCAATATATGCGGTGTTGATAAAATGGCCACAAACATAGCAGAATGTGTCTACAGAATTCTTGCAGCATTGTGATGCCATCACTAAGGCAGCTAGAACACAATTAGGTCTTTTCCATTTACTTTAGACATAAGCAATTGGGAAACAACACTTTCTTTCTGCTTTCTGTAACACTTTTGTCACATAGTGTAATCTGTCACTGACTGACAATCATTTAGACTTTTGCTCCTATATAATCTGTTTCCATCAGACCACAATTAATCTGCAGAGTACCTCAAAGTTCTGTTCTGGGTCCTCTTCTGTTTTTCTATTTATATGTCTTTTTTGCACATTATGTCTTTAATTTGTTTTGCTGACTGAAAGGAAGTCACACATGACCTCCAGCTGAATGCAGATAAAATTGAGGTGGTATTTTTAACCCAGTGATTCTCAGTTATTGTCAAGCAGCTGATTCTATCAGACTTTGATTCCTTTCACAATTTAAACAACAGGTTTAAAGAGGTGCTGTTGTGTTGTGGCTTCCATTTTAGGATCCATTCTTCTTGAATTTGTAAGAGTTGTTCATAATTTTTCTAATCCTGTTTCATCCCATAGACTGACTTATGATCAGAGCTAAATGAATGATCATATACACCAAAATTTCATTGTCATTTCCATGTCATTTTAGGCACAGAAAATAAGATGACTGACCATCATAAACCATCTTATGACTCACAAGTCAATGCAAAAGATGTTCAAGCTGTCAGAGCCCCTGAAATATCTGACATCGCAAAAAGCAAAACAATTAAAACAGATATTTATAAATATGACTTATAAGTAACACTGTGATTTTACATGTTTAATTACAGTTCCTCCTCTAAGTGAAAGGGAACAGCGGATATCCGGACCATGGGTTGTAACGGGAAGCCAGACCGCCTGAGCTACGGTAAACGGACCAGAACATGATCTGTCTTGAAGTGAACCAAGATTTCGACATCTTCATTCACTTCTGCTATTTTGCTGTAGATGACTGTGAAAAACTGATGAGCAGAAGTGACTTGCGGTCACTACACAGCAAGTATCACTGCCCAAATCTTGTGTAACAGCGGGCCATCCTTGCAAAATGAGCGTTGGCTTAATTATTAGAGCAACATTTGAGAGTGAGAAGAGTTTATTTCAATACACTCGCAGTATGTGAAGGTTTAACTGAGGCTTTGTGTGCTGTGATCAATGGGTATTTTCCTAAATGTACACATTGCACTGTAATGATGTCTCATTAATGAATTCATTTATACATTTTAATATAAATTAAGCCTGATGAAACTTTACTTTCCCCTGGGCTTTTACAAAATTTTGGAACGTGACCGGAAAATTGTCAATTATAGATAGAAAAAATGATTTGTGCCAAATTGGAGTAAATTGGGATTATGGTGGTTTAGTTGCTTGTCAGGGTAATTAAAAACATTTGTATGCCTCTGCCAACCAGTCCAGTTGCACTTATTATGTTAACTGGCAAAAAAACAGTGACGTATGACCTTTGACCCCCAAAATCTAACCAGTTCATCGAGTCCAAGTGAATGTTTGTACCAAATTTGAAGAATTTCCTTCAAAGCTTTCCTGAGATATCATGTTCATGAGGCCAAAAATATATTTTGTGAGGTTACAGTGAACTTGACCTTTGACCTGTGGCCACCAAATTTCATCAGTTCATCCTTTACTTGAAGTGAATGTTTATACCAAATTTTAAGAAATTACCTCTGGGCATCACTGAGATATTGCATTCACAAGATGGAGAGATCAGAGGCATAATAAGTATTTCATCATCATTACTGAGAGAATGGCTGGATAAGTGCAATAAAAGCATTTAAGGATGATCCATCGGATTACTTTTTAAAAAGTTTATTCAGCACACTGGAGCTAGTCAGGTTGGTCAAGTTAGAGTCATGTCCTATGTGATAGTAAACTGAATATCTCCATTGGTCAAGCAAAATAAACACATTTCATGACATAATGTTTCACTATTTTCTGACATTTTATTCTAAATATGTTCTTTGTTTATATACAATTGTATACATTTACTGATAAAAGGAAGCAGTGGTAGAGGACATTACTCATGCAGGTATGTCACACTACTATAAAAAAAAAAACAACCCTGCATTTAACCTTTTACTTAATGAAAGTACATTAATATTATCTGCAAAATCTTCTAAAGTAGAGTGTTATGTCATATACAATAGTATAGAAGTATAAGTAACTACCACATTTCCCTCCGAACTGCAGTGGAGTAGAGCTATAAAGAAACATATAATGGTGAATTGGAAGTAAAATGTATTTTCTTTTTTTTATTTTAAAAATCTTACTAAAGTGCGGCAGTGATTTTGCTTGACATTTAATGTTCTTTATTTAGGACAGGAGACAGTGAACTGATAATATTTTCCTAATCAGGTGTGATTGAATTGCAGATGTGAGTCCTTTCAGTCATTCAGCATCACCTCAAACAAAGAAAGTCATTCACAGTCAACAAATCACTTCTCATCAGATACGAGCCAAAGTTGATCTAACACTGACATGCTTTTATCTTTCGTCCCAGCTCCTCCATGGATATAAGTAGACCTCTGTAATGTCATATAGTTCACACAGAGACGTGGGACTTGGAAAAAAGGAAGACGCCCAACTGATCTTTCGAGGTGTCAAAGTTTCTACGGCACTGTTCCTCAAAGCTCACCCCTAAAACTTTCCTAGATTACTAGACACTCTGACACACTGGTCAATTAAGCTAACATCCTGTTTTATTTTGACAACCAAGCCGAAAAGTGTGAATATTATGGAAGTGAAAATTTGTTCTCCACTGTAGTGAGCACGAAACTCTCCCTCAAACTGCGCAAATGTCAGGGCGTGAGTAACTGTAAACTGGTTCATTGTTATTCTATCAAGGAAGGAAAGTTTCCTTGATGATTTCTAGGACAATCGTGCAGGTGGAGGTTATATTTCAGTTTTAATGAAAGGTTGCCCCACCTGAAGGGGCAAAAATACAGTAAGAGAGGACAGATGTGGGTCTAGATCAATGATAGGAAGATAAAATCTGTGAGAAAGAATATTTTCCCTTGATCTTGTGACTGCATGTAAGACCTGGCCTGAGGGAGAATATTTTAATACTGAGCTGCTGTAATAACAAAATGTAGAGTAAATTCTCCGCTGTACACTCATTAAATCCCAGCTAGATTTAATTGTATTAATGATGTGTGGGCTTTGATATGTACAGATTACGCAACAGGAAGCAGGGTGTGTTGACGATGGTGGCAGCCATGAAAATATTCACCACCCACACTAGCTTTCAAATATGTGACCATCCTCACGTTCACCATGTTTTACCTTTCACCTCAATACCAAAATCCAGAATTCACTTGTGGTCATGCAACAGATGCAAAATTTTGTCTTGTTTTTCCACAGCCCGCCTTGTTGAGAACATCAACAATAACCCAAAAAGAACATCATGGTGACATCTGTGGTGAGGCAGGCGGGTCAGCCACTTATGTTTACATGCGGACCATAATATGTAACGTCGACGTCATCACTCGACATTCAGCGGAAGGATGCGGGAGCCTTGAAGCGTACCAAGGGGGGAAGCACCAGCTCCAACCTCTTAGTATTTACGCTATGACCTACATGCATGCAACTTAGGCTGTGACAGTCAAGGTATTATATGTCACTATCAGTATGTGTGTGTGCCTGACGGTTGGTCCTCAACAGCAGCAGCCAGGGGGACAGGAACAGGAACAGGAACTGCTCACGGGTGAATGTCTCAACAGACCAAACACAACAACCAAAGACATCAGCCTGTGACAGAGAAGCTGCAGCTTAATGAGAACAACAACACAGTGCTTTTCCATTTGAATTAAAAAAACAAAAAAACAATCAATCTGCTTAGTTTGGAAAAGAAGTTGTTTATTTAAGGTAGAGAAAAATGCCATCTTTAAGTAAAGACTAAAAAGGGGGAGTCCATACCAGCGGTGAAGACGTAATGAGATCATGTACAGGATATTGAAAATGCACTTAACTTATCAAAAGCAAAAGTCCCCTTTTTGCACAAACTTGCCCCTGTGACTGATATATTACCACATTATTAGATTATATACTGATGCATTAATACTTTTATGTAGCATTTTACTGTTGTAGCTGGTTGAGTTGGAGCTAGTTTTAACCATGTTACACAAAGTAATCTAGTTGAGTCAGGCCCATCCAAAGGGTCACAAGATAAATCTGAGGCGTCATGAGATGACTAGTGTGGAAGGAAAGAAGGAAAGTTTTACACAATTCTTTATGGACAGGTATTTAAAGGAAAGTATCTGAGAAGTTTAAAAGGGAAATGTGTCTTTAGTGTAACTGCTAACAACCACTGACAGGAGGCCGCAACTAAATGTAGCTTATTAGTGAGGGGTCGCAAGCTAAAAGAAGTTGGGAATTACTGGTTTAATCTTTGATGAATAGTTCAATATTTAGGGAAATAAGCTCATTTGCTTTGTTGCAGAGACTTAGGCGAGAGGATTTTTAACAAATACTCTCAAATCTGCTAAATATCAAGCTACCACTAGTTAGCTTAGCCTAGCACAAAGATTAGAAACAGCTAGCCTGGTTCTATCCAAAGATAAGAAATTCCACCTGCCAGCACCTTTAAATCTCATTGATTAATGTTCGTACAAAAACTGGAAGCGTACAGACAGGACAGTAACTCGACTGGTTTTTACAGTTTCTGTACAGATTAAACTGAAGATATGTATAAATCACTGATACAGCCAGGCTAGCTGTTCCCTCCTGTTTGTTGTTGTGGTTTATTCTAAACTAAGCTAAGCATCTCACCAGCTGCTGTTTTTAGCTTCATATTTACTACACAGAGTGGTATAGATCTTCTCTTCTAACTCCCAACAAGAAAGCAAATACATATTTCCCAAAAATGTCCAACAATTCCTTTAATAGTTGTATTTTACAAGCTTGTGTTTTTTTTTTATTTTATCAGTATTACTCTAGTAAGTAACTAGTAACTATAGCAGTCAGATAAATACAATAGAGTCATGAAGTCTAGTAGAGTAAAAGTCAGATAAAGTGGAAATACTCAAGTACTGAAAAATGTACTTAAGTACAGTACTTGAGTAAATGTGCTGAGTTACATTCCAACACTGGTCGATACTGAAAGCTGTGTAAGTCTCATACACTCCCCCAGTGTTTTTAGTTTTGAAACGATAAGGGCATGAAGAGACATGGTACACCTGATGGTGTACTCACACTTCTTGGTATCATTTTTCCATTGTACAACTTTGGTGTTTGTGGTGACTCAGACTTTGCAGAGTCACGCTTGGAAAGACCTGACTCCCTTCGCATTCAGGAATTTCCTGATCCTCGCTTGGCTCCCTGCGAAAATGATCTGCAGGCTACAAAAGAGACTTACAGTCAAAGATCGTCCCACCCACCCTCACAGCTGGCCAGCCATTGGGAAGTTCCAGGTTAATAACTAAACCGAGGACACATGTTGGAAGAGTCAGCAGGGCAGGGCAGATATCCTTTTTGGTCGATTGTTGAGTGTGGAGTCAGCATTGTGCACAATTAGGCTGAGTAAGGAGGCACCATAGGAGAACACATAGTGCACTTCTGACATTTATTCAATCTGAAATTCCCATCAAAATCACACCATGTGAAAAAGAGTGGGCCTGGGAGATGACATACATAGATGTGACATACATTCAGAATAACATTTCACTTATTTAGAATAATAAAAAAAGACAATGAATTTGCCACAAACAGCATGAGTCATGACAGTGCTGTCAGATCAGACAGACTATAGTTTCAATATAAACAACTGTGGCTTTAAGATGACTTCCGGTCCCCTGGTCACACCTTGATTGTAGTTTTCCTACGGCAGCTTGTCTTAGCCTGTTGGTTCGCTTTGACGTCAGCAGAGCGGTGGTTGTGCTATTACTCACTCTGTTTAAGTTGCATTCCTGTACAGAGACAGCACGTACCAGTGCCTGCCTCCTATTTCCCAAACAGGAAGTTCTAGCCAGGACTCTTGCCAAATCATCTGTGCTACACCCGTGTGGTGGAGTTTTACTCAAGCAGTGCATGTGTTTCTAGACATGTTTGTCCTTCCTGTAGTGTTCCCTCACGGACACTGTGGTGGTCGTTACACTAAGACAAACTTGAACTCATTCTTGGGGGCTTGTTTAGTGTTATAGTTTGTACATCAGCATTAAAAGTTTGATTGTGTATGTGTATATTAAAAAGGAACTGGGTGTGTTTTCACAACAAATTGTTGAGAAATAATTTTATATCCGTAATGACTGTGGTAACAGTGGCCAGAATAAACATCACAATTTAAGGAAGGTAAAGAGCTTTTTTTTTTTAATATGAAAAATAGTTTAAATGAGAGCCATATTCGAGGTGTGCAGCACAGTTATCCTCTCAACAACTGAAGGTATTGTACAGGCTGCCAGTACAGGAACACTCCCGACTCCAGTCCACTGTAAATAAAATATAACTGATGAGCAAACCCAGGTACAACAGAGAAAACAGGAAAGAGTGGGCTGCAACAAGTAGAAGCCAAGGTTCCTCATTCACTGAGAGACAGTGAGTATTATGGTCCCACAGCGCCACCCTGTGGTGTGTTTAAAGCACCTCACTCCACTCATCTGAGCTCCTGAGCTCACGATGTTAAAATACATTTTCTGCAATGAAATACAGGAAATGTAAAGAGCACAATAACAGTGTAAAGGTTATCACTGGAGGATTTCCAGAGATCACCGGAGATGTTTCAGCATTATTTATAAGATATAAACTAACAACTATAAACCATCAATCAGACCTAATTTTGGGTTGTGAATTCTCCCATTTACTAGTTGAACTATTTGATCACTTATTTAAATAACAGTTTTTTAAAAAGTGTGCTTCTCTGATGTTTTTCTAGTGCTGTCTAATTCAAAACAAAAACACCCAATAGACAAACCACCTGACATCAATTCCTATCCCAGCAGGTGGTGAGTCCACCAGGACGAGCCCAAATGGGAGGAGACCTCAGAGTAGACCCAGAACTCGCTGGAGGGATTACGGTACATATATGTCTCATCTGGCCTTGGAGCGCTCTGGGATCTTCCAGGAGAAGCTGGAAATGTTGCTAGGGCGAGTGAGACCTGTTGCCACCGCGACCCGACCCCAAGTTAGTGGAGGAAAATGGATGGATGGATGGACAAACATCTGCCTTTTGTAATCGTGTCCTCACAGCTGCAGCTCGTCCAGAGTCATCACTAACACCAACAAAATGAAGCACATCACACCGGCCCTTAACTGACCGCACCTGCTTCTTGTGTGTGTCAAAGGACAGATTTTTCATGTGCAATATTACTTTTACATTACATTCATTCAATGTTACTTTGAATGTCATTTATATTTAACAGTCTCTAATAATAGTTTTTATTGTATACTGTATTTTCACCGTTTTTTGGAGCTACATGTGGCACAAGAATCTCTTTCAGGATTAATAAAGTTCTATCTTATTTTAGTCACTTGCCTAAAAAGCACTAAAGTCTAAATACATCTCTGATCTACTTAAATGCAACTAAATGTCTTATTTGTTATGTATTTCCATGCCTTTGGTGCAATAATAAACTTGCCTTTTCCCACCAATAAGATGAAGAACACAGCGTTGTGTGACCTTTTATTACCATAGTCATTATTCAGAAGTAAGACTCAGAATGAGGTTAGAGATGTGAATCTGTTCTAAAAACCAGAACAAATACAACAGTAGACTTTTTGTTTATTTAAAAAGGAAAACAACAAATGTAAATAAAAAAATACATGTTTTTGAGCTCAGCATAAGTATAGAAAACAGGAAAACCTGGTGCAATGGCTGCACAGGTGCTGAGATTTAATCCCTCGCTAAAGCAGAAAAAAAAAATCAGCACACTGAAACCTGATTTGAAAAAAAATATATATTTATCTAATAAGGGTGTGTCCTTGGATAGGACGTTTATACATTCTAAAAGGAAGGTACAGCTGTCGGACTCAAGTACTGAATGTTGTCGAGTCACAAAGGTAAACTGAATGCTAGCAGCTTAACTAATCTCTTCTTAGGACAAACCTGTTGATTCACAAATGCAGCATGCTAAAAAACAAAACATAATCATACAAAAGAACATTGCCAGCTCCGGGCCACACCATGATACAACGGATCATTACTACAGTGTATTGTTTCCATCCCTGTGCTGGTGTTTGATTTTTTGGTTTGTTCAAAATCCTTGGTTACCTGTGAAACTCAAAAGAGTTTGTTTAAGTAAAGGGTGACACATTATTGAGTATTTGTATTGCTGGCGAAAAAGAGTTGGGTGTTAGCTACTTTGCGTCTCCATTCGTTGAGCTGGCCAAACACACATTCAATTACATTTACAATGCGTATCAGCTGCTTTCAGGTTAAGGTTACACATTCTCCACACATTTTTTAAAATCCACTGTGAGTCCCAAACAAGCAAAATCAGGGTGTTACAACCTTTAAAAAAACATCTCAATATGTCAATATTATTTGAGACTGCCACACAAACTGACAGAGTCACATGTCACCCTGTTCCTGCACCATTTTAGTTTAAAAAAAAAAACTTTTCTGTGTCACTGTTGAACCACGTAGGGGAAAGAAAACGCAGGGGGATCGTGGAGGAAATCAGTCATATCTAACATTTACCGTACTGTAAATGTTATATTAATATTTCTCACTGAGTAAAGCATCAGTAGAAAGCTCAGATAACAGATCACTCGCACAAATGTATGCGCACACACACACACACACACACACACACACACACACACAAAAAAAAAAAAAAACCCCACACACATACTATATGGACTCAACCAGCATGCCTCCTGCAGCCGCACACACACACGCCACGAGTGAGGACAGATAACAACACAGTGCCCACCCCACAGCATGCATCTCTTATCTAGTGGGCACAGGATTGCTTCTCTCCTACTTTCACATACTTCACCTTACTGTTGGGTTTAATATTGACCCAAAACAAAAGAACAACAAAAAAAAAACTGTCTCCCCTACTGGCATATTCTCAGACAGGCTGGTCAAAGATGTAAGCAAAAGAAAGAAAATGTGAAATTCTAACGGACACATTAGTAAAAGGATGAAATGGAAGAACTCATACGATGTGTCATTTGGTGAAGAAAGTGAGGAGACACATGTAAAATGGGCTGATAGGCCATTCATCCTGGTTCAGGGGAAGCTAAAAACAATCCTTTTCCCTCTACTGACCGCGATATGTACTGTGATATTGTTGAGTCTGTGTTTAAGTCGGCACACGTATTTGGGATGTGACACCTGAAAAACTGAGGCCCTGAGCATCCAAGATGACGTACTGAAAGAATGTTTGGGTGGGGTAACGAGGAGCGGCAGCCAACCCCCTCGCGCTGCATTTGTAAAATGAAACGAGTGAACCTGAATCTGCTGAAGTCCAAATAAATCCACTCACTCTCTCGCAGAGTAAACCCCCGGGAGTCAAAGCAGGCTGATTGGCCAGCGTAGTCCACTTTGCAAAATCAGTGGAGAGACAGCGAGGAACGAAAGGGAGAAGGAACGGGACAGACATCAGTGGAAATAGGCTCGATAACAGACGTAAGCACTGAGAGCCAGCGCTGTGCACAGGCACACGTTGGCTAGTAGAGGGGACCAAGTCCCCGGCACAGGAGAGCTTTCATTTGGCTGCTCCGCCGCCTCAGATGACTCCTGCTCCTCGGCCTCATGCTGCTGGGGTTTGGTTGGAGCTTTGGAGGTGAGGTCTTGGATTCCAACATGACCATCGAGCTGATTGTCATCGTCAGAACGAGGCTGAGGGATGGCAACGGTTCGCTTTCTCAGCTCCGGCTCTTGTGAGGACCTGAGTGAGGAGAAGAGAGTGCAGTTGAGGAGAGTAGAGTAGAGGAGAGGAGAGAGGAGCTCTAATGTCTCTAGGGGGCTATTTGTTTTAGTTTTATTAGATGAGGTGCCAGCTTAAAAAGATTTCTCCTTGACAAACAGTCCTGGAGCCGGATACAGCCGCTCTTCGAGGTTCAGACTTCACCTAGTTATAACGTGCTTACTGAATTAAATCAAAATTAAAATGGACTGCTCCACAAAAACCACCTCTTACTATTACTAAATATTTACACCCACTAGCCAAACGCAACTGCCAAAACTAACTTTAGCCTGCTAATGTTTAGATAAAATGTTAATTAGACTAACATCAGAACAAATAACGTCATGTTCAGATCCACATTGAAGTAAAACAAAGTCATAACTACATAACTATATTTACAAACTTCTGTCAGGTCTTGTCATATTCCAGCTGGAGCACAAGTTATTCTACAACTTGCGATGCTACAGTGACTTTCTGTTTACATGACTGATCATTTGTGATTGGACGGTGCTACAGATGTTTCCTTGCAACCGATTTACACATCAGTAAATTCTTTACTAGCTAAGACGTTTACATTTTTGTTTATACTGCTGTGAAGCGTATTAACAAAATCCCACGTACACCAGCAGGAAACAAGACAGACTAATAAACACATATTTCACATGGTTTGTAGTCCCAACAGAAAAGCACACACCACAGTATTTCTACTGACTGCTGCTGTTTGACAGAAACACAGCATTACACCTGCCGCCTGCACTCCATTCATCACATATCCCGTCTTTAACAAGCGGCGCGTGGCACGAAAACTTAGTCATAGGTTTTTCAGAACAGATGGTGCAACTACTAAAGAAGAATTGTTTCAATTTATGACAAAGAATGAAACTGAAACTAAATCTTTCACAGGCTTGATTTTGTCTTTTACCCCAGATTCCGGATCTCCAAGTGTTGAACAATCTCATCATTTTCAGGGAAAAACGTTGGCTCAACTTTGCCATTGTGAGGATCTCTGGGAGGAGGGAGGGGAGGAGGAGGGGTGAACTCTGGAGGATCGTCTTCCTCGTTCGAGAGCTCCTTCCATGACTCCTTCAGAAAAAAGAAAAATCCCTTTGAGTGTTTGCAGAAAAAATAAATTGGTAGTATTTATTTCTCTTGACAAAAAAGTACATGTGCAGTTTCTTAATCTGAAAAGAGAGAAGGAAGAGCAGAACAGAGAGGAAGCACTCGCCTGCAGAGACGTATCTCCCTTGATGTACTTGGCACCTTCATTGACAGCAAGGTAAGAGAAGCGAAGTTGATCTGCTGTTTGAATCAAACCCATTCGATAGCGTCGCATCTCCAGCAGCACGTCACGAATACGCACTGAAGACGGGTCCTTACGGATGGACATCTACATTTAACAGCAAAAATATAAAACATATATAGTTTTAGGCAGTCGATTGAGTAATTTAATTAAAGCTTATAAATATTTTAAAGAGAGAGTTGATGAGTTCTAGAGTCATGCTTCTTATAGTATTACTGGTTGCTAGTAACAATGATCAAGGACTCTAGTGTCATTCTACTGTTGCACTAGATAAGTGTGAGCTAATTTCCTGTACAGTGTCAATGTAAAAAGTAAAAGATAAAGTCTATTATTATCATGATTTCTCAATAGCTCTTGGTACAAACCAATAAGAGGCAGGTGTCCACGAGACAAAACGTCCCAGAGCGACCAATGCCGGCGCTGCAGTGAACCACCACTGGTCCCTGGTCTGAATTCAGACACCCGGACTCTCGCACCTTGAACAGGAAGTTAAGGAACGAGGCGGGAGATTCTGGTACCCCAAAGTCAGGCCAGGTGGTGTAGTGAAAATGTAAAATCTCACGAGTCTCTTGAGTCTGCAGAGAAAGATCAGATGGACAAACATGTAATTTTAGACTAGCTGCTTCTAGTTCTTGCACTTCTTCTCCTCTATTGAAGTTAGCATGCTAACCAACTAGCCCCAGGCCTGTCTCATCACTTTCCGATAGTGACTCACTGTAGCTGTCCTGAAGAAGTAGCACTGCTCAGAGGGTGTATTATAACTTCATGTATTGTAAACTCAGCAGTGGCTGAAACTCCACCTGCTCCTGAAACCACGCTCAGCGGCAGAGAAAACTTACTAATTGCCCCTTTAACGGCCAAATTATTACAGCGAGCAAAACCTGTTTCGAGGTTTATATGACTACTCAACTACCATCTTAAGACAGACTTATTGTAGACAGACAAATTATAATTAAGGCTGTAATTTGAAACCACAGATAAAGAAAACTTACAGACAGATTTTCCAACTCCAGCTGACGGACTGTGTAGTAAGATTTGATGTCTTCGGAGATGAGGGTGAGTTTGAAGTTGGTATCTTCAAAGATGGCATCTCTCTCCTCCCTCTGTGGCCAGTATTGGGCACATTTAACCTGAAACCAAGTGAAAGATGCACATTACAGTATCATAACAGACGGAGAAAAGCAGTGAGGTTAAGAGGTTTAACTGTGAGGAGAAGGAAAGTAAAAGTGCTGCTTACAGATCCTTTCTCTATGACTCGGTTCAGCATCACCACACCGCGGGTCCTCTGCTCCCACACCATCTCCCAGAAGTGGCCACATGTATTTGGAAGGGGTCCCTAAAAACAGAATAACAGAATAACAGTGAACAGTGGATTTTATTCTTGGCCTCTATTTAAAGACTCTGGCAAGGCTTTTGATAATGTTGATCTTACTATTCTTAAAAACGTCTGCTTTAAAAGGAGATGAGTAGACTGAAACATCAGTCTTCTGCCTTAATATTCTCCATTTCTAAACTTTAGCTAAATGACCAATGGTCCAGAATTTTTCCACTGTTTCCAAAATCCCCCACTACTCACTACATACTGCGATCACCATTTTGTTTAGTTATCTGAATGTATAATGAGAACTGTATATAGTGGACTCACAGTATCAAACCAAAGGTCACTAACCGAGCAATATGTACTGTTATGCTTTGTGGTCGCAATGTGAGAAACACAAACGGCCGCAGGAAAGCACATTTCAACAAGACAACTCTTGTTGTGCTTTTTAGATAAAACTTGAAAAGCATACAACAAAGTGTAAAAGAAATATGTAAAATGGACATTCAAGTACAATTAAATATAGTTATTAAGGAGTTAAGAGATACAGTAGAACAAATAAAATATAAGAATAAAAGTTACAGTGCAAAGCAATAAATGTATGGATGGACATTTTAATTGTGCGACAGCGATGACGTAGTGAAAACAACCTGAGTAGTGCTCTAAAGTGTTTTAACATACTGTTGAGCTCATTATACAGTCCTCTACACTGAATTCCCTAGATAATGAGTGGTGAATAAGTGTGTGATTTATGGACTTTTCTTTTTAATCTCCATCTATATTCTCACCTGAGTGAGGATATAGTTCCTCTGTGCCTCCTCTACTGTTATTAGGCTGGCGTTGATGTAGTTGTTCGTACCCAGCTGCAGACATATTCTGCTGTGGTCAACTGAGGAGAAAAAAAAAAAGAATAATGTAAATACTTGTGTGTTTTTAATATGTCACAACCCCCAGGGAGCGTAGATGCAATTCACAGCTCAACACAGCTGCTGAGAACAAATGGGTCGTCCGTCTTTGAACAAAACACAGGTGTTAGGTTTTGGCTTCAGCACCGAGGCGTCCCTGTTTCTTGATATCCAGTCAAAGAACGTCTTAAGTTAAAAAGTAAACAGCGGAAAGAAGTTTCAGGTTACTCATTTTCACACGTTGTTAAAAGTGAATAGAAAAAACACGCTTGGTGGCATATACCAGTAACTATTTGCAACCCTGTCTGTACAATTTGCATAGATCATTCAGTGTGAAAAAGAGGAAACCACATAGTTCAGCTGTTGGATTGTGACGTTACAGAAAAACATTTTATTGAATAATAATTAATTTCACACACTGAGCTAGACTTGTTATTGTCGCACAGAAACACTTATCAGCCGTCGAAGGCAGGACGACTGAACAATGATCACATGCAACATATAAAATACTCTTTAGATTTATTTATAGTGTACGTTGCCTTTTTTAGACAATGTTTACAACGTTAAAGATGAGTGACTGAAAAACAATGAGAGATAAGATAAAACAAGATGGAACGTATTAATACTTTTTATCATTTGTCAGCATAAAGTTGTGTCTGGAATGTGTGAGCAAATTAGCTGTTACGCACCATTTATACCAAGGCTGTTACAGTGTTTTCCCTAAATTTGTGTTAGGCAGTAACAGCAAGTATTTGGTGGAAAAGGTTTCAATTTAAAATCTGCAATGTGTCACATCATTTTGTACCATTTTATTCCCACATCTGTGTGCAAAACCTTGGAAAAGCTAGATAAACAACACCAAAAAAGCTTAACCAACTACAGTCATTAGCTCTGCATTATATTACTGTTGCTTAAAAATATTCAAATAAACAAAATACAAAGTGACTTATCTCTGGGTATAATAATTATAATTAAATGAGAATAATTTTAAAGGATTATATTGGCAGTCTGATCACCTGCAGCCTTATGTTGCGTTACCTACACGTACTATCACCATTAAAGCTGTTTACGACTCCAAATGCTTGTGCTTGATCACAACTGGACCAAAACACGACACATGACATGACACATACAACACAATAAAATAGAAGAATACATTTGAGTTATTGTGTAACGTGTGGAATAAAAGGTGAGTTTTGTTACAGTAGTAAGGTAATGAAAGCTCAGCAGTGGTGACCGTGAGTTGGGGTTTGTTTGTTTGTGTGTGTGTGTGTGTGTGTGTGTGAGGGGGCATATTGTATTTCCATCTCCCCGTATCATGATATGAGATTGCAGATGTTTATATCGCGGTTTCGGTCTTGGTTTCAGAACTGTCACACCCCTAATCACCATTACTGACGACCTTAATAAACACAGTAATAACCAAAGCCATGACTTGGGAGTCAGATCCTTTCTTTACGTCAGTCCATCAACAGTGACACAATGTTCTGCTTGTTGTGTAATAAGAAAACTGTGTCATTTAGGATGATTATTATGATACCCGGCCTGAGATCAAACAGTTTTGTGAAACCTTTGACTATAAAAGACTCAGAAACTCTGAAGAATAAGTCACCACAGGCTACCGTTGGAACAGACCCAGCAGTGTGGGCGAAGTCTTCTGCAGAGAGTCACAAACTTAAAACATTTTAAATGGCTGCGCTGAAGTTGGGAAAAGGGCAACTTACATGGGCTAACGTCTCTGTAACGATTCCGATTCTTGTTTTCGGGTAATTTGGCGACCTTGCAGGGGAGTTCACACGACTGCTGACGAATCTCCTGTGACAGAAATAAAAAATAGATTACAAAGTTAGTCTGCAAAGACCGTGCTCTCCCATCTTTAATTCTGTAGAAAAGTCACCATCAGTCTCATACTGTTGATGTATGAAGAACTTAATCTGAGGTGACTGAAAGCCAGTGTTGGAAAGTAACTAAGTACATCTACTCAAGTACTACACTTAAGTACAAAGTTGGAGGTACTTGTACTTTACATATTTCCATTTTAGGCCACTTATACTCCTCATCATTTCAGAGGGAAATATTGCACTTTTTACTCCTAATCTCTTAGTTGCAAAAATTCCAAAAGCCTTTTCTGTTTTCAGGCTTTGGGCTTTTATGGTTTTACCTTTGCTGTAAGACAATGTGATGAGCAGTTTCTTAGTCGGTTAATTGATTAGCCGATGGACAGAAAATGAATCAGCTGTTGAGATAGTTGTCATCATTTTGAGTCATTTTTAGTAAGAAAGCTTCTCAAATGTGAATATTACCTAGTTTTCTTTGCACTCTATGATGGTGTAACACTTATTTTCATCATTGGTTAATTATTTCCTCAATTAATCATCAACAAAAGTGAGAAAAGGAGAAAAAAATATCCATCCCAGTTTCTTTGATTCAGTTAGAAAACCAAAAATCACAATAACTGAGAGGTTAAAATCAACATTTTTGATCCTTTTGTGCTTGAAAAAGGACTTAAATGATGAATCTTTATCAAAAAGAGTTATCAATTATTTTTCTGACGATCGACTAATCGATTAATGACTAAGGTTGCAGCTGTATGTGGTAGTAAACTTAATATCTCTGGGTTTAATGGACAAAATAATCATCATAGTTGCAGTCCTACTGATCACCCTCTCTGGCAGCATTTTTAAAGCAGGAATTTTACTTGTAATGGAGTACTACATAGCCTCTGAGTAACTAAGTAAAAGACGCGAGTACTTCCTCCACCAGTGCGGAGATATTTATGTGAAAACACGTGTAACAAACACGGACACAGAGCAGATAATGAGACCGATCAGTGATGGGACGTGGTGTTTGGTTGAGACCCGGACAGACTCATCGGTCGTCGGACTGGTCCGAGCAGGCGGAACCCGGGACTAAACTACAGCAGCGGGGGCTGGTTAACTACAGAAATGCTGCAGACTCATTGTGCAGTAGAAACCTATTCTGGCCTAGAAGTGACAGCTCCGCCGACCGACGGTCCGTTTCCACCTTGATTCACGGAGAGGTCCTCCTACCTGGTAAACGCTGCTCCAGCTCCCGTTTTCATCGATTTCCCGAAACTCGGCTTCCATTGCTGACAGTCCAGCTGCCACTCCTTCTTCTTCCTCTTCTTCCTCTTCTTCTTTCCACCCACCCCGATGTGGACAAACCGCGCGGCTCCCCGGTGATTAGACAAATCGTGTTCAGTAACAGTGTCCCCTCGGTACTGTTCCGCCACTCTTCGGTAATTTCTCCGCACGGCTGCGTAGATCACCTCTGTCGGCCTGTTCTGAGCGGAAACACGCCGCTGGCTCCTCCCACACCAAGAGCTGCTGCCGTCCTTGGGTGTTTTTTTTTTTTTCTTTTTTTTTTTTTTTTTAATGTATATATTTTTTCTTTTACAGAGATATTATTCGGCTGTGGCCTCTCTGGATGTAAAACAGGATTTAAAACTCTTTTTCAGACCGGGATATGTGACTTTGTTGTGTAAGAGAGTCACTGCTCACTGTTATAGACACAGACCAGAGGAGGCGCGGAAGACATCTTTAAAAAAAAAAAACTTTATTAAACAACGTATAATGAACAATCTCTAACTAGGGAACAGACATTAATCCAAGTAAAGTAAAAATAAATTTGGTAAACATGGCAAACCGTGCAGCATTGTCACAAAAAAACATACCACTTAACTTTTTTTTATAAATTCCTACACAGTTTTTTTTCAAAATTATGTTTTGACAAACAAAATTACAGTAGGTCATATATATATATATATATATATATATATATATATATATATATATATATATATATATATATTGGTTTTATTGTAATTACTATAATTAACTATAATTTATCAATATTAGAAATGTTTTTTCTAATATAATAAATAATAATAATAATAATAATATAATAATAAATTTGGTGTCAAATTCTGAACTACTGGGGCCAGCTGATTTATATATATATGTACATATGATATATGTCAAGTGTAAATGATCCCACTTTACGTCTGAATATAAATACTGTTATTATTTTATTTTTTTACGCGTCCCGATCCGGGAGCGCGCACGTACAGTCACGTAATGTGTTGTGTTTACGTCCAAACCGTGGACTCAAGTGCTGCTGCTGTGACCTGCTGCAGTTTAGTTCACGAAATATTCTGGCTGGTTTAAACTCGTAGCGGGGGTTAATATGAAATTATTTTGAAACCGCAGACATATGTGTCCTCGGGGAGGCCGCGCACGGAGTGACCTAGCAAAGGTCATCATGGATTAGCCGTTAGCCGAGTGTGGTTTCTGACTGACAGCAAGAACTGGGACAAGGGACTTTGGTGCTACTAACGTTAGCTAGCAGCTAAAGCAACTTAGCCTAGACGTTTTTCATCAGCTTTACTGCTGCGACAGGTATTATGCAAATTCATGACAAGTCCTTCTGTGTGTGTCGCTTCATGTGTTGTCTTCCTCCGGCTATCAGCTCAGTTTATATGGCTGTGTTTTCGTAGTTGTTGTTGTGTAGCGTTGGCGTTAGCCCTCAGCTGTCGTTGGCTGCTGCTAGCTAATGTGTAGCTATAGTTATTGCCTCCCAGTGGTGGAAAAAGTATTCAGATCTTTTAACGGTAAGTTGCATTAGCAATACTAACGTTTTAATGCAAAAAATACTGCATTAAAAGTAATAGTCCTACACTCAAATTGCAACGGAGGAAATACTTCAGTATCATCACAGGAGACATGAACATTTCAGTCTGTTAAATTGTTGATTTTCCTGCTAAAGGTATTTTTAATATTTTAATATTGTGGAGATCTAAGTGTTGCTATAATGTGGCGTATTTTCAAACTAAAGCATAATATTATTATCAGTCTATGGTATGTTTTGTATGGGAAATCATATGCTGTTAACTACAGCTAATGGAATAAATTTGTATAAAGGATAATATTTCTATTTGAAATACATTGGTAATCTCACAAATTTAACATGCAGAAGTTAAATATCATCAGCTTAGTACTGAAGTACTGCACTTAGATATTATATAGAACATAAACAAATAGTCAATTAATTGATCACACAATCAATTAATTGACTACTTGAATAATTTGCAACTAGTCTGATAATTAATTAATTTATGTCCATGTTTAAACAAAAAATGCCAAAGTTTTCATGGCTGCAGCTTCTCCAATGTGACGATTTGTCACTGTTTTCCACTCATATGTTAAAGTTATTATGATATATTTGAGTTTTGGACTATTGATCATATGCATAACGGTATTTGAAGACATCACCTTGGGCTTCTGGGAAATTAATATCTTTATTTTTCACTATTTTCCTATGTTTTCCAGAAGAAACTGTTTCGATTAGTTGATCAACAGATTAACCGATAGTGAAAATGTATAATGTTCTGCTACTTTTCATCTATATTTTTTAAGATTTATAAATTATTACACAAGTAGCAGGGTTGTTATACTCACTGTATAAAGATTTTTAACAGGTTGTCTGTGTATTTTAGATTCCTTGAGTAGTTTGAGATCCTTGAGAGATTCTCAAAGCAGCATGGCTCCCAAAGACATCATGACCAATTCCCATGCCAAATCCATCCTCAATGCAATGAACTCACTTCGCAAGAGTAACACACTCTGCGATATCACTCTGAGGGTGGAGAACACAGATTTTCCAGCTCACCGGATTGTGTTGGCGGCCTGCAGTGACTACTTTTGTGCCATGTTCACCAGTGAGGTAACACTAAAGATCTTTATTTGTTGAGTTCTCCATGCTAAAAAAGAAATACATCACATTCATAGCCTCTACTGTACAAAACTTGATAGAATTAAAGAATATAATTTGTATTCTCAGCCTACCCTATTCATTCTATTCTCTCTTTTTTGCTTTATCAGAGTCTCTAAGCAGTGTTACTTTACCAATACTTGATGCTCATAAGTAAAACCTTAATTGTATGTTTCCTGTCATTACACCTTATTGACTCTGTTGTTGTGGCTCTGCAGCTTGCGGAGAAGGGGAAATCTTTTGTCGACATTCAGGGGCTCACTGCATCGACTATGGAGATCCTGTTGGACTTTGTCTACACAGAGACCGTGTTAGTCACAGTGGAGAATGTACAAGAGCTGCTCCCAGCAGCGTGCCTGCTGCAGCTTAAAGGTAGGTTTGCCTGTTGTACTGTAATTTGAAAAATAAGTGCTTAAGCTAGTTGATATCGCTGTGAGAACCACTACAGGGTTTCAGCTGGTATTAAAAGTCTTAAAAAGGGTTGAATTCAATTCCTCAAAGAAGGCCTTAGAAGGCATTAAAGGCCTCACATTAAATGTATATTTTCTCTTAAAAAAGAAAAAAAGACATTGGCAGTAATGTTAGTTTTGACACGTTATCATATGTGATTGCAGGCCTTACACACCTATAAACTAAAAATGTGATTGCTGGACTGAGGATTGTGTCCATTTTCAGCATCATCTGACCTGTAGCAAAACCTGTCACCGCTGTTAGCCAAAATAGGTACAGAAAATACTGACAGAAATGTGACACTAGTATAAATAATTCTCTCATCTCTACTAGTTTTCATACTGTCGGTGTGATCATGAAACAGGTTGTGTGTAGGTAGGTAGTTTTATTTCAGTGTGCCATACACCAAAAAGGTGCCCAGCCCACAAGACGCTATAAACATAACAAGCAAGAGCAAATAAAGATAAGATCGTTGTAACATGATGAGAGTGAAGAACAAATATAATACCGGTCCTCACACGTCACTCCGTGTCAAACCAGATATGAGCACAATCCTGCTCTTCGGACATCACAGCTATTAAACATAATATCTGAGGAATGAACTGTACTTCTGACGCATCAAACATAAAGCGCCCTCCTACACTGTCGATAGACATCAGATACTGAAGTTTACATTGGTGTATTTGATTTTCAACCTCTTCCAGATCACACACTTTACACTTACACTCCTCTGGAGTTGAATGGAGGTGTTAAGTTTCCACTGTCAGAGGCAAGATGCCACGTCCCAGCTGGGCACAGACACGGTTTATGAATACACTTAACCAGACTGTAGGTTCTCACATGTTCTGATGGTAAATGTAATTCTATGTGGTATTAAAAAGATCTTTAAAAGCCTTAAATTTAATTCGCTGAACCCTGCAGAAACCCTGAGGCATGCCGTGGCACAATACATTTGATTTGAACGATACATGTGTGTGAATATTCAGATGTACCTTTGTTTTCCTCAGGAGTGAAAAGAGCGTGTTGTGATTTTTTGGAGAGTCAGCTCGATCCCTCCAACTGCCTGGGTATTCGAGACTTTGCCGAAACTCACAATTGCCTCGACCTGATGCAGGCTGCTGAGCTTTTCTCCCAGAAGCACTTCTCCGAGGTGGTTCAGCACGAGGAGTTCATGCTGCTCAGCCAGACAGAGGTGGAGAAGCTTATAAAATGTGATGAAATCCAGGTAGGAAAACTAGACTTTCTGAGCTTTTCGAACATTTGGTGTCAAGTGTGTTGTGGAGGTTGCTTGGTGTGTTGTCGCTGAATATTATCAGTAGATGATATGATGGGGTTGCTGCAGGAGGAGTAGGGTTTGTGTAGTTGAATATGTAAGTTTAGTCTGCCTGACTCATTGATTCTTTATCTGACGGAGGTTGGTGAAGTCAGAATCTATGGCCCAGACTATGGCTCTTAATTATCAGTAGCCTTATTGTGCTGTGTGCTCATAAATACATGGCGCTCTCTGCGATTCTGAGGTAGCAAACAGTTTTGTAATTGTGCCTTTTTCTCTCAGTCAGTTTAATCTTAGATTTATAATAATTACTACACTATGTGATATAGATAATAAATAATGTACTTCTGTAGTAAGAAGATTATAGACACACTGTTACCTGCAGTATTCCTGTAATTTTCCTTTAATATTTCTATGATCATTTAGTAGCATCAGTGCTGCTGAAAATACAGCCCAGACCAATCTACCTTTATAACAAATATTGCAAGGGGAGACATGACTACAGACATAGCTTGTACTTGTATTATTTTGGTAGAATTTAAACCAACAAAATTATGGTGTGGTTTGAAAAATAAGCATTATTAAAATGCTTAATGTCCACATCCACTAAAATAATAGGCATACACAAAAATATCTATATAGCCTAATAGCAGTTCTGTTAAATCAAAACAAAAATGGCATATTATAATATTAAGAATGAGGCACCAGGGTGCTCCCATTGGGCCTCCCCTCTTGTTAAAAAACAGCAAATCACCTAATGAATACTATGGAGAACTACATTTGTTACTGGAAATACCTGAAACCAGTCTGTAATTAAGACACATCCACTCTCCAGTACATTCAGGAGAACCCGGGTGGGCGGCCATCTTGTTCGACTTGAGCTACACCTGTGTATATACCTGCTGTAACTGTAATAGTTAAAATCAGCGTAAAATGCTGTGATTTGAGCTCGACTTTCACAGCTTTCATATTGTCTTTCAAACACCTGAATGCAAAAAGAGAAAAGCAAGTACCAACCTGCTGTAATCTCAGTCAGTGTGTCCCCCTCCAGTTCCCACTCTGGTGTGCAGATCAGGCTGACAATGAAATTGCAGAGAAGAAAACCTGATTTAAGTCTACCTTTGCGCTCAGGAAATTCCTCTTCCCGACCGCATGCCTTGCTTTGTGAAAACACAGTTATTATCGCACGATGATTTATAGATCATCAATTCACTCAAATGGCTCTTCCTGTCATTTTTGTTGTTTTTAAAAAAATAAAGACTAGACCATACATGTAAATCGCAGACACACATAATTTACCCTCTGTAAAACCATTCTCTTTAGGGTGAGAATTTATGGTTTGTTTTACCTTCAGCAGACTGCACAGTCCTACTTTTACGCATTGTGTCTCTGAAGCATTAATACATATCAGTAGCCGTCAGCTAATTGTTAAATTATCATGTTTATTTATGTCTTTAATGCAGCTGTAATTATTCTCGCTGTATTTATGCTGTGTGTGCGTGTGTAGGTGGACTCGGAGGAGCCGGTATTCGAAGCCGTGTTAAACTGGGTCAAACACAACCGTAAAGAGCGGGAGCCCTATCTGCCAGACATGCTCGAGTTCGTTCGAATGCCGCTGCTGACTCCGCGCTACATTACAGATGTCATTGATGCTGAGGTGAGCAGGTTGTTGTGTAATCACACGCCAAGCTTCCAGTGAAGGTATACCTGTTGACGCATTTATTACCTTTGCCATCATAATTAAGCAAGTTTTGACACGTTTTAGCCCCTCATTCGGTGTAGCCTGCCGTGTCGAGACCTCGTCGACGAGGCCAAGAAATTCCACTTAAGACCAGAGCTGAGGAGTGAGATGCAGGGCCCGCGCACACAAGCCAGATTAGGTAGGAATCCTGCTCTTGACTGAGATTTAGCCCTATGGTTGTCCACACTGTCGTTGATAAGAGAAGTGATTTGTGGGTGTTTTCAGGTGCCAAAGAAGTCCTGTTGGTTATCGGTGGGTTTGGCAGCCAACAATCACCAATAGACGTAGTAGAGAAATATGATCCCAAAACACAAGAATGGAGCTTCCTTCCTGTAAGTACTGAACACATGAGAGAGAGCTGCGTGATTCTTATCATCTCAGTGGATTTCGCTGATACAGACAGATTTTTCTCAAACAGAACATCGCGCGGAAAAGGCGTTACGTCGCCACGGTGTCCCTCCACGATCGAGTTTACGTGATCGGGGGCTACGACGGGCGGTCGAGGCTCAGCTCCGTGGAGTGCTTGGACTACACGGCGGATGAGGACGGCGTTTGGTACACCGTCGCCACCATGAACGTGCGCCGCGGCCTCGCAGGGGCCACGACACTGGGAGGTGAGGGAGGGAGTCTCTGTGCCAGACGACTCACATCCTCTCGGACGTTGTTTTTCTGTAAAATCCTGTGTGACTATTTTTCCTCTGTGTTTGGCTCTTTACAGACATGATCTATGTCGCTGGAGGTTTCGATGGCAGCCGGCGTCACACCAGCATGGAGCGATATGACCCAAACATTGACCAGTGGAGCATGCTGGGAGATATGCAGACAGCTAGAGAAGGAGCTGGGCTGGTGGTGGCCAGTGGACTCATATACTGTCTGGGTATGCAGAAAAAAATCTTGTCATAATAGGGATGCAAGAAACGATTATGTTTGCAGATTAGTAATCTGCAAGTAAATGTCTCAGCAGCTAATGATTATTCACTTTATTAATTAATCTGTCAGTTATTTTCTCACTTAATCAGTTAATCACTTTGTTTATTAAATGTTTTTCTGTCACATAAGAAAAACAGAAAATCCTAACAATAGAGCTAGAACTAGGGAATATTTGCTGGAAAAACAACTTAAACTATGAATTGACAGTTAAAATTGTTGCAGTTTACTTTTCTGTCAATCATCTAATCAATCTTTTCTTATCTCTAAACTTATCATATCCCTCCTATCTCCTCACAGGTGGATACGATGGTCTAAATATCCTGAATTCAGTGGAGCGGTATGACCCACACACAGGCCACTGGACAAGTGTTACACCCATGGCCACCAAGCGGTCAGGTGGGTGAGATAAGAGACCCGGAGTCGATATTACAGCCAGCTGTGTGTGAGATACTGTTTATCTGAGACTTTTATTCTGTCTTCAGGGGCTGGTGTGGCTCTACTCAACGACCACATCTATGTAGTGGGAGGCTTTGATGGTGTTTCACACCTCGACTCTGTTGAGGTCTACAACATCAGAACAGACTATTGGACCACCGTAGCCAGTATGACCACTCCTCGATGTTACGTAGGAGCAACTGTTCTCCGAGGACGACTCTACGCCATCGCTGGGTAAGAATGAATCGACTAGAAATGGGGGACAAAATCCACAGTCCTGGTGCTGTGCAAAACTGCATCCTGAAGTTTAGACAAAGCTAATATGAAGCTTCAGCAGTCTCAGTTTACCAAATCTAGTGTAGGTTTACTGATGCAGTTTGGTCCTGGCAGCACAGCTAACTGGACCTCCACCATGGTTCAGCTAGGAGACCCTGTCCATGGGAACTCAAGTAGGGGATTTCAGACTAAAAAAAGATTACGTTTGGAAAACACTTACTTGGCAAACTGAGACTGCAGCACCTGTCAGAATGACTGTAGTCTGGACAGACCAGTATAAAGAGGAGGAATGATTACAGCTGACTCTTTTAATGTACATATAGCATGCAAGCCTTATATTAAATGAACTTAAAAAAACCAAAAACAATCTATCCTTTAAATGAAGACTAGACTGATATTCATTACTTCAGTGCAGAATTATAAGAACAAAATAAAATATTCAGTGTAGACATGTTTAGATATAATGTGTGTATATCCCATCTGTTAATCTGTGTTCAGACCAACTTCAGCCCTGCACAGCCTCCTCACTCATTAAATGAGGCCAACGATTGGCATGCACACGTTCCTGGTAGATTACTTTGAAACACAAACGACATATTTCTACTGTTCACCTCACGACTCTCACATTAAAAGTTAAAATGATGCTGATAATTTTTCTGATTTTTTTCCAAGTCTTGCTTCAGTATTATAGATTGTTTTACAGTGTTACGATCCTTCAGAGTCATGAATCTGTTGATCTGACTGGACTTCTTGGACCGTGAAACAACACGCTTTCACCAACACAACCGCTCACCTTTTTTTTATGTGGGGGTGTTTTTGTTCTGTACAAATAATCATTAGCATGCAGCATGAAGTTTATCAACATGTAAACTTGCTGGAGGCCCTAAGAGAACAACTGAAGCAGATAATTCTCAGGTTACAGTGTGAAGCAGTGTTGAGTGTTGTGGTTCAAACTCTCAGTTCCTCTTTGCTTGTATCTTTCTTTAGATATGATGGGAACTCACTTCTCAGCAGTATTGAATGTTACGACCCGGTCATTGACTCCTGGGAAGTTGTCACCTCGATGGCGACGCAGCGGTGCGACGCAGGTGTCTGCGTTCTACGAGAAAAGTGAACTTTGCCAAGAGGAAAAAGCAGGCGGGAGGACAGGCAGCTAGACTTTGCTAAAATGCCACTACAACAGAGCCACAAAGGGAGATGTTTGTTTGCCAATATACAAATAGATTCTCCCCATCTCTCTCTTAAAAAAAAAAAAAAAAAGTGCAGCAGATTGGGCTGCCACCTCCAGTGGATGGTTAACCCTTTGCCACTTGGACCGTGCAACAGAGATTCAGCTTCGCCGTGGTCGACTTCACCTCAAAAGAGGCCTCCGAGGAGCCCATCACCACTTGCATGACTCTCGTCCGTCGGTGGTTCTTGTTGCTGTCGTTACCTGTGAGATTATTTTTTCAGTTTGTCTTCAAAGTGCAATATATTTCTACTCATCGTAAGAAAACATAAGAAGTTGGAGCACAGTTAAGACTCCAGTTGCTGCTATTTGCCTTATGACTTTGGCCTACATTCATGTTGCCTCCCATTTGACTTTGATGATAGTTACAGTACATTGGCTTATTATCGAGTGTACTCATTTGGCATTTGCAAGGTCATTAATGGGTCAATAATGCAACCCCCCTTTTTTTTGTAATTCTTCCTGTACACAGTGCTTTTAGATTCAAATCACTTTATTACAGAAGGTTTATTACTTACTGTTGCTTTCAGAATATATATTTAGAGATTAATATTGTTTTAGAAAATGACTGAATTGTACCAGTTGATTTATTTTGTCCCTTTATTTGGCAAAATTTAAAAATCACAATAAGTATGAGGTGCATGTGATTTGTTTTGTTCTCCTCACTGTCGTCTCAGAAGTGAATAAACACACTGAGAACTGACACGTTTTATCTGTGGTACATCAACACCTGTGAAGTGATGCAGCGAGACTAAATGTTGTGTTCTCGCCTCACACGTTGTCAACTGAGTCAACAGCGTCTCCTGTAACAAAACTCATTGAGTCAAGAGTGAGGAACCACATGCATCCATTTTATCACTTTACAACTTAATGTGTCCATTTTATCAAGAAGTGGTGAAAACTGAATGTCCGCATGACAAATGACTTTTGTCACTCTCCAAACTTGCCAATATGTTTATTTTAATAAAGGTAAGCATTTCATTTTGTGACAGCTGTATCCGGTCTGTGATTACTATTCCCCTTTCAAATACCTTTTTAGCCACGCTAGCTGCTGGAAATTTATGCTAACCATGTCAGTTGGTCAGTCCACAGTTCAGTTCAGTTCAGGATGAATCCTGAAGACTTTGGTGATCCCCTGACTTCCACAAGTTCCATAAGTCATTACTTCTTTCTACACTATGAGATGTCTTTAATTTCTAAAGTGGTTGGCAAACAGCGGCATATTTCTTTCAGACATGCACCTAGTTTAGAAAGTACTACAACATGAGTGTTATACATGAAAATATATGTAAAAGATCTGATGTTGCCCAGTGTGAGGATACAGGCCCCAAAGCAGGAAAGAATTTTTAAATGCAGTTTTCAGTAAGCCATAGCTCAGCGAATTTTGAAATAAGAATAGAAATTTGTGCAGCTGATCTTTGCTTTTTCTTCTTCCTCTCTTATGACCCCTCAGGATTATCTTGTGACCCTTTTGAGGGACCTGGGCCCTAGGTTGATGACTACTGGATTAAAGTATCTGTACATGAACTAGTACAAAGTAGCTCAACCAACTGCAGCAGTAAAATGCAATTTACAAATTTATGCCATCAGTATTAATAATCTAATAAAGTGGTAGGTAATATATCAGTCACACAGGCGAGTAATAAATTTAGCTAATAATTCATCCGTAATTTTAGAAAAGCTACTGCTACTAATTCTACTTTAGTAGGTTTCTAGATGGAAGACTTAACCTGTATGGAGGAGTTTAAATTGAATGTCTGAAGAAAGTTTGAACAGATGTTGGACAGTTGTGAAAAAACTGGTGAGACAGAATATGCTGAAGTAAGTCTGGTGGAAAAATGAAAATAACTCTGTGAAAAATGAGAAATTAACCTGCATGCCAGTAACAACAGGCAAAAAAAAGTGACTGAAACAACACATAGAGGGAGAGCTGGCTTCATGTGGGGGAAAAGTCATCATCCCTCCTTCCCTCCTTCCGTCGACCTACACCCTCCTCAGTTGTCTGCAGCCTGAATAAGCACCGTCTCTGTCAGACAGAGGCACTGGTGAGCTCGTCTGCAGGTATAAAGAGCAGCGCTGTGCTGGTGGAGACGCTGTACTCGTCCTGGGACGCTGCACAGGATTCACACGGATCTGTCTGGAGCCTTGCTGCTGACACACGATTTACTAACATTATCCTGCACCAAAATCAACTACTTACATCATCTGGAGCGACATGGTAAGATAATTATCATTTATTAGAAATGTGGAAACTTCATCTTGGGAAAGTTTCAAGTGTTTGCATCTTTGTTTTTTTAATCTCCACTTTGTTGACTGTACTCAAAACTCTGCACTGAATATATCTGAGATTAAAGACGCTGCTGGTTGTGTTAATGTGCATGTCTTTTGGAGGCCATAATAATATTTTAATAGGCTAACAGAGCAGAGTAAAGAGTAATTACTTGTTTTATGAGTTTATAATCACTGACAGGCTGTTTGTTGCAGAAAGCCAGCAAGTGGAGCTCAAAGCTTTATCCTAATCTTCAGAATAAATCTGTCTCGTAGCCTATTTTTTTGTGAATATTTAAGTTTTTATAAGTCTTCATAATCCAAATCTTAACCTCTCCCATGTCTTTCAACTGTCACTCAACAGCAAAAAATCATCTTAGGGGATGTTCTCCCTCCAAGGAAAACAAAAGCTGAAATTCTCAACATGTTGAAACATGACTGCTGGAAGCAGTTTGGAAAATGCAACAGTAAAGTGTTGAAATAAGCCTGTCCTGTTTTTGACATTGTTTATACTTAATTAGAGAAGCAGTGCACAAATACAGTGAACAGTGCAGTGTATCATCAGACAAGTTTGCATTGCTGACTGAGCTGAGGTGTATGGAAGATTTTTTAAAAAGGCCATAATAATTGTTGTGTTGTAGAGGAGTGCTCTTTTAAATTTAATAGTATTTAAATTTCGTCATTATAGTTCAGTAGGCAGTAATTAAATGTCACCAGCAGGAGTAAATTGCTTCTCAGATTCACATTCTTGTGGCCTTTCTTTGTTTCCGTAGCTTTGCATCTTTTTCTGGAATAACTTCCTCTACATCCTCAACCTTTATTTTGAAAAGCAGTTTAAAATTCAAGATGTAATGTGAAGATCCTAAGTAATTAGACATTATTTATGAATTGCAGGAATATGCTGTAAAGAAGCTTCTTGTTCATCTTACCCTTGTAAAACAAGCTGTTTTTGTGAGTCCAAAACTACCAGAGAGGTTGTTGAGAACTTTGTGACAAGCATCTTTACTTTTATTTTGTTTTTTTTTTTCTTGCACAGAGAGAGTGCATCTCCATCCACGTGGGCCAGGCAGGTGTCCAGACAGGAAACGCCTGCTGGGAGCTCTTCTGTCTCGAGCACGGCGTTGGTCCTGATGGCGTCTTCCTGGACAGTCCCGCAGAACCAAACTCCCGCGAAGATCCGTTCAACACTTTCTTCAACACTGGTAGCTCTGGGCGCCACGTTCCTCGAGCGATATACGTAGACCTGGAGCCCACGGTGGTTGGTGAGTAATCCTGAATGTGTATTTATTTTTACTCTACTTATCTCTGTTCTTTATGACCGTTCCCGACGTCCTATTACGTGTGGTCGCCTGCGTCCAGTGTGAGTGCATCTCCATCCTCGTGGGTCATGCAGGCGACTGCTGATGGGAACACTGGTATCCAAGCAACAGGTGCAGCAGTGGGTCCTTTACCTATTATTCAATTCTGGCTAACATTTACAGAGGTGTATTATGTAAATAACAAGTTTGCACTGAATTGATTTTAGCCAGATAATCACCCTTTTTCCAATATGTCCCTTTACGCTTTGCAGCTTGCAGCTACAGACATTTGTATCTGCTCTGGTCTGTCAAGTTGACCCAAACTGCAGTTGATCTTATTGACTTCTCTGAATCAAATCTTTTGTTTTAGATGAGGTGAGGGTTGGAAAGTACAAAGAGCTCTTCCACCCTGAGCAGCTCATCTCTGGAAAGGAGGACGCAGCCAACAACTACGCTCGTGGCCATTACACAGTCGGGAAAGAAATAATTGATGGAGTCATGGAACGTGTTCGTAAAATGGTCTGTGTTAGTACCAAGTTTCTGTTGATGTTTTTCAAACAAAAAAACAACAACAACAAATTTCCAGAAGGAGCAATGAAGAAAAGCATGGTCATTGTAATAATGACATTTTTCTGGTCTTGTTTGTTTTTAAATTTAGAAGTTTTGATAAAGATAATTTAATTTGCATGAGCCCAAAGTTCATACATCAGCTAACACAATAACTCTCTGCACTACATTTGTATTAAAGGAGTGATAACAATAACATTGGCCACTAGGGGGCAGTGGAAAAAGGTTGTGAATACAGCACTGACACATCATCACTTCATTTTATCATTTAGAACCAACAGTTGCTTTTTTACATCCAGCAGTTAATTAATTTCTGTTCTGGCCACCTGATGAATTTTGAATTTAAGTCCAATATTGACTTTCGTGTAGTGGTGAGCAGGTCATATATAAGGGGTTTCGAGCTTTTTTTTTTTTTAATTAAAAACATAAAAAAATATGTCTGTGTAGGTTCTCAGTCATCCTGCTCATAGTAGTCTTAAGTGTTAGGGTTGAAGGAAACTGGACTGTTTTCAGTTTTCTTGAAGACGTTTCACCTCTCATCCGAAAGGCTCCATCAGTTCTACACCCTGAGCCAAAGGGGAGTCACACCTTGGCTCATGTGACCCTAATGAATCACATGATGACGGGGTGGGTCAAAAACCCTGAGGGCTACCTTCAAGGTGACAACCCCACCAAGAGTTGAATACCTGGGCCCTCCAGCTAACTTTTGAACTGATGAAGCCATTCGGATGAGAGGTGAAAACTAAAGTGCCGTTGCCTTCAACTCTAGCGCTTAAGAGCAATGAGTGAACCAAACCAGCAAAGTTCTGGCTGAACAACTAATCAATGAGCTGATACTTTATATAAAGGTCATGTAAAGTTGAGGGAAGCTGCAAATTGAGCTGATAATTCTCTCCTTGTGTCCTCCTCATCAGACGGACCAGTGCACAGGCCTGCAGGGGTTCCTCGTCTTTCACAGCTTTGGAGGTGGCACCGGCTCCGGCTTCACCTCTCTGCTGATGGAGCGTCTGTCTGTCGACTACGGCAAGAAGTCCAAGCTGGAGTTTGCTGTTTACCCAGCTCCTCAGGTGTCCACCGCTGTGGTGGAGCCTTATAATGCCATCCTGACCACCCACACCACCTTGGAGCACTCCGACTGTGCCTTCATGGTGGACAACGAGGCCATCTACGACATATGTCACCGCAACATGGACATCGAGAGTCCTGGTTACATCAACCTCAACAGGTTGATCGGTCAGATTGTCTCCTCCATCACCGCCTCCCTTCGTTTCGACGGCGCCCTCAATGTCGACCTGATGGAGTTCCAGACCAACCTGGTGCCATTCCCACGCATCCACTTCCCCCTGGTTACTTACTCACCCATCATCTCTGCTGAGAAGGCGTACCACGAGCAGCTGACCGTGTCCGAGATCACGAGCGCCTGCTTCGAGCCGACCAATCAAATGGTCAAGTGTGATCCTCGGCACGGGAAGTACATGGCGTGCTGCATGCTGTACCGAGGCGACGTCGTCCCCAAGGATGTAAACGCTGCCATTGCAAATATAAAAACCAGACGTTCCATCCAGTTTGTTGACTGGTGCCCGACTGGTTTCAAGGTGAGTAACAACATGAAGATAAGAGGTAAAACTCTGAGTACTTTAGCTTTCTGATCATTGTATTTGTCTCAACAGGTTGGCATCAACTACCAGCCTCCAACTGCAGTTCCTGGTGGAGACCTAGCCAAAGTCCAGAGGGCCGTGTGCATGCTGAGCAACACCACCGCCATTGCGGAAGCCTGGTCTCGTCTCGACCACAAGTTCGATCTCATGTATGCCAAGCGAGCGTTCGTCCACTGGTACGTGGGTGAAGGCATGGAGGAGGGAGAGTTTGCCGAGGCCAGAGAGGACCTGGCCTGCCTGGAAAAGGATTACGAGGAGCTGGGTCAAATGAGCCCTGATTCTGAAAATGACGATGAGGGCCAGGAATACTGAGCCTGAGCTGTGATGGAGGCTGCACAGCAATGATTTTTTTATCTTCTGAGCTAGTGTTGATTGATGGTCTTTCTCGCTGCCTGGTGTTTGTATTGTCAGCTTTAGAAGAGGAAGAGTTGAACTGTGCTGTGAGATACCCTGTCTCTGCATATTCTGTGTGAAACTTAGAGACACAGCGGTCTAGTGGTCTCAGATGATACCACACAACCACCACATCTACATTACAAATCCAGTTGGGGAACTTTGTTGCATGCCACCCCTCTCTGTCTGTCTCTCTCTCTCTCTCTTCACACTTCCTGTTTGCCACTCTATTGTTTTATACCACTGAATAAAAGCAAACAAACCCAAGTGCCTTACGACAAATGTACAACCAAGCCAACAATAATTCTCTTAATAAAATAATGAGGTAAGATGAAATCCTCTAAATTGAAGGGTTAACTCTTGTGTTTTGTTTGCATTTACTTCCACATTGTTCGGGCTCATCTGTACCGTGATATTACTCATATTTATGGTCAACTAGAGAACTCTAAGTAGACTTATTTGAGATTTTAAAAGATTTAAAAAGAACATAATCACAAACATGAAACAAAAGAAAATCTACTGCTGGGGTTTTGAGACCTTAAGCAGAAGTAATGCATCATATTCTGTAGTTCAAAATCATGTATATAAGCAATCCTTCATAGGTCTCTATGTCAAGGTTTTATTGTGCTTTTCTTCAACATAACCCATTATAAAAACACCTGGGAGATGCATTATTAACTTTTTATAAGCATAAATACAACTCTCATACTTCCTCTACCAAGTTTAGTTTAGTTTATTTGACAGTGAGATGGAGGACCCCACACACATCGCACATACAGTAACTACTGTACATAATGTCAAGGATGAATCAGTACAGTCCAAGTCATTTATAGACTTGTTGACATCAAAAAGTGGTAGCCTAACATCAAATTTATACAAAGAATGTTTATTATCAACAATAAAATCAACAATAAAATAATTCCAATTCAATATATGCATTGATATGTATTTTGTATATCAGTCTGTGATGCTGTTGGGCTGTATTGTGTTATACAGACAGGTGTATATATTATTTTATAAACCCCATTTATATCCGTGAGAATAGGCTGAACAACTGACAAACTATTCTATCTAATGAAATACAGAACAAAACCACAAACTACATCCTCCAAAATCATCACAGGTGAATCAACACCTTTCTAAAACAAACCATCATGAAGGATTTATTGCAGGATGTTGTAGTAGTCTACATTGGCTGCCAGTGCTGCCTTTCACTTTCACTTTCTTTGCACATGCATATAATGCCATGAATAGTTTCTATTTATAGTTTATTGTTCGTTTGTTTCCAAGCATCTTGGAGAACTCACCACAGTTCCTCTGTGGATTCAGGCTGCCTCAGAGTCCTCTGTGTCCTGATGTAAGCTCAGACTGACTCCGTGATGATGCTGGGATCAGGGCTCTGTGGGGGTCAGACCATCTGTTGCAGGACTCCTTGTCTCTGAAGATAAATCTTTATGACTCTGGCTGTGTGTTGGGTCATTGTCCTGCAGCAGGGTGAATTTGGGGACAAATTAGACGCCTCTCTGATGACATTATGTGGTGGATAAGAGCCAACTTTAATATATATCTTAATATATATCTATTAAATTTATATATTTTTTACTCAACTGTGCACTCCCACCCCCGTCCGCACACACACACACACACACACACACACACACACACACACACACACACTTGTGAAACCAGGCCTGCTTGTACAAAACGTTGACGAGAAACATCCAATCAAACCGCACACACTGGCTATTCAAACAATGAGTCCCGGTAGCCGTGAAGGTGTCACCTGAACGTATTCATCCGCGCGAGTATAAACATAAGACTGTCTACAAAGAAGAGGACTGTTCTTCACGTTTAAGTTTATTATCTCTTAATGATGTTAGAAATTATCCTTATTAGATTCACTTAATCGTGTGAAGTGGAAAGGGTTAAGTCTCTCTCTAAGATTGTAGGCTGCAGCCTGTGGAGCAGACATCACAATAATCGCCTGTAGCCTCTTTCCTGCTTTAAATATGTAAATTTTTAGTGGTGGGAGAAGTACTCACAACTTTTACTTAAGTAAAAGTAACAATACCACAATGAGGAAATAACTCAGTTCCAAGTAAATGCTCTGCATTCAGAGTTGTAAGTAAAGTAAAAGTTAAAGAACTAAAGTGTCAGCATCAAATATACTCAAGGTATCAAAAGTGAAAATACTCACTATGCTGAGTAATGTGTAATATATTACTATATCATAATTACTGATGCATTTTACTGTTACAGCTGACAAAGATGGAGGTCATTTTAATTACTTTACATACTGCTGGGAAGCTTGTTAATTTATTCCTTGGCATGAATAGTCTTATTTTAATCTATAATAATACATCACTGATGATTATGTTTTGTATAATTAAAGTACCTTATATCAAACTAAATCAAAATAAATGTTAGTTACTTTCCACTACTTGTGTATTTATAAACCATATGACATTTGATTTTTTTTTGTTTACCATTCTAAACAAGCCCAATTCACCCTTTATGAAAACAGGTCTAATTCTTTTTTATGAATTAATCCATTTCAGACCTTGATACTGGCTGTAGAAAAACTGGTTACACGTTTTAGTCACTGGGGAAACCCCATCTCTCATCAGTTCAAAAGTAAATAAACACCATGCAGGCAGAACAAGGCTGGCTTAAACACCTAAGGTTACAATTTATATAAAGAAAATAACAGTCAGATGTATTGATAATGAAAATAGTTGTAGGTTGCAACCTTAAGGTACTTCTTGTTGAATTATACAACAATTGTGTATGTTAATTACATAACACACTTTCAATACATATCTCTTAATATCTCAATAAAAACTAAAGTAATGAAGGGCTTAAAACTTGATTCTGGCTCATGGTTCCTCTATAAAACCAGGGCCACAAGATGGGTGGAAGACCGAGCTTAGTCAATAATGTAATTCAGGGGTACACATTTCTGATTAATCAAAGTATGTGTAGACTCAGATGATATTCAGTAAACCTTCTGGGGTCCCTGGGCCCCTTGCAGGAGGGGTATAGATTTGCATTTTGAAGCTGAGAAGATTAAAATTTTTATATGACGTCTTTATATAAAATGCATGGCTGGATTAACCTCCCAGGTTGACCCCCAGAGCAAAAACATGTTGTTGGGCCCCTATATGGCAGTTTCATTACTTCCCCAGCTGCCAAGAAACCGACCAGCACTCTAAAGATGAAATGATATGTAGATTCACTGATTAGTCAAAAAGCTCTCCTCCTCTGTGCATTAATTACTTTACAAACAGAAAAATAAAGTAATTTGATAATAAATTGCAACAAATGAGGTTAACGTGAAAGAAAATAAAACTTGATTTTGACGCAGAAGCTGTTCTCAAGACCAGAGCCAGGAGACGGAGGAGCTGTCAGGGATGATACTGTGCTTTAGTGGTGCAAACAAATTTGTGATTAAGCCAATTACGTAGACACAAATTATATATTTCACTTTGTTTTGTGTTATTTCTTTGCAAAACATAAAATTATAATAGAAATGCATACATGCATATGCAAACACAGTTCTACCTATAGCACATGTACTCAGAAATACATGAAGTAAACAAAAGCTTGTGCAGGAGAGGCAGGAAGCTAAAAGTGTATACAAAGATGTCTCCTAAAAAGTCATTAAGACAAATAGAATTACATCAAATAAAACACACAGGTAGACACACTGAAGGGACATGTAGTAAACCTTTTGGAGCCCCTGCAGTTGCCTAACTAATCATCCAGACTTGCAGGATTTGCATTTTGAAGCTATGAAAAGATTAAAAATTAAAATGTGACAATATGGTGCCTATATATAAAATTGGGTGTGATTAAAAAATCAATCAGCAACTCATTTATTATATAATAACGCTGGCAAAAATGGAATCCACATTTAGCTCTAGCTGTTTATTTAGAAGTCGATTTAACGAGCAAACATTGTGTAAACTGATTAAACACACAGGCATTAATAAGAACTGTGTGGTGTCTAGTTTTTTGAGCGGACGTGCTCACTGCCTTGGAACATTCTCCTCACTGTGCGTGTATGTGTGTGTGAGTGTGTGTACGTGTGTGCGAGACTGTGCGTACGTGTGTGTGTGTATGTGTGTTGCCTCCTCTGGTGTTGATGTCGACTGACTGCCACCGAGTCTGACGGTGAACAAACGGGGCTTTTTTAAGAAAACGAGAAAAAGGAAAAAAAAACACTCCAGGTGAACCGCATCACCTCGACACTTTTTTTTCGTTGGGAGAAGCAGTGACCCGTCCTGTCCGAGCCTCCACCGGGTCGGTCCGAAACGATGAGCCAGCCTCGGCCGGACGAGTTCGAGCCTCCTCCGGAGTGCCCGGTCTTCGAGCCCAGCTGGGAAGAATTTGGAGATCCTTTTGCTTTCATTAATAAGATCCGTCCCATCGCCGAAAAAACTGGCATTTGCAAAGTCCGCCCGCCCCCGGTGAGTGCGATTAAAAGCCGATAAAACCGACGCGGATGCTGAATTAGTTGACCGTTAAGACGGTTGTAGATGGACCTGGGGATTTAAAGGGACTGTTCAACATGGCGGATACACGGCTATGTTCATTCTTTGTGCTGCCACAGCTAGCAAGCTCTCATTTGTGGTTATTTACGTCGTGTTCTGTTGGCCGACTTTGGGCTCGGTGACTGCAATATTGACATGTTGGTGTGTTAACAGTGGATTGTAGTTGTGGTTCCCACTGCGTGTCAACAAAGCCCCCGGTGGTCCGGTCATTGAGCCACTTAGCTTGTGTGCTAACTAACAGCTAACAGCTCAACCTGTCATAATTCAGCACACGGCGTTGACATAGGTGGCTATGCGGAAGCCATTCGGTTGCGTAGAAGACCATGATGACATGATAATAAGATAAACACGAATTTAAACACATCTTCTTCCCTTTTTTGTCCTGAAACGTCCTGACAGCCCCGCAGTTAATTATGGATTATTTGTGGAAGAGCATCATGATGCAGTTGGGTCACTCAGTGTACTTCAGTGTATGTGTGTGTGTGTGTGGTCCATCACTTCTCGGTCAAACTGGTATTATCTAATGAATAACTGAGGCAGTGTGTTTTTGCTTCATGAGCCAGGCTGAATAATCGTAATCTTCTAAGTGTCAAATAAAATACCTCATGCTTGGGGCAAGAATTCACTGGGTTATTTAATCACAAAGATCACTATTCTTGCCAAATAACAAGTTGTGACTTTTGAAGTTGTGGTCCAACCCGCCACATTACACAACAGTTACAGTTGTGTTGCACATTATTATAAATTAAGTTACTTGAAGATGAGCCACTGTTCATGTATGAGCCTGTGTTGTAGGGTGTTGTCCTCCATGTTGGCTTTGTGGTAAGCTGGGCTGGTGAGTGAGTCTTCCATCTGGCCATTTTGTATGCCAGTGGGGGGATGTTGGCTACTGACTTAAAACAAGAATTTGGGTCTCTGCTGCTTGTATGATAGAGTTTTATCAATGTACATGCATGCTAGGCCATTTGTGGTATTGACACAAATATTGATTGGTGTTGTGAGCTATAAACTGAAAAGGATCACTGTGTTCTGGCAGTATCAACAGGCCTCACTTTTTACTGCCAAACTTGATTCTTGAACATCAGTTTAAAAACCTGCGACTGTGTTGTGTCATTCTTTGTTTATCTACATAATTTCAGTTTAGTTCTGTGGGTAAAGAATATGAAAAATTATGAAATTTGGATCTATGCATTGAAAAACAATTGACCCAAATGGACAGTCTTGAAAGGAAAAACAGACTGCAAATATGATATATTAATGCAAGAATGAAAGTCACAATCAGACTGTCTTGGCTACATGTTTTGATGACCTTCATGTGCCATCATGTGTATTTTTGTTGCTGTTTAGGGTTGGCAGCCTCCGTTTGCCTGCGATGTGGACAGACTTCACTTTGTTCCTCGGATCCAGAGGCTCAATGAACTGGAGGTGAGTTTTGTTAGTCAGATTGTATCAGTGACTATTTGACTATACCTATGTAAATTGAAATGTACTCTGGAATTGTATATTTAATTTACACCCCACCCCCCCACTCGCCATGTTAAATTATAGGCCTGTGCAGGCTACAGAGAACAGTAATGTTGTTAATGCTTTGTAATAATGTTATGTAACAAAGGATGAATTGCAAATATAGAAAGATGTTTATGAGGCTTAATTGTTGCTTAATCCAGACTTGAAAAATTAAACTTAAACTGCATTTGTTTATTTTAAATAATAGGACCATGAATAAATATTGGCCGATCCATATCATATTTTTCCAGTGATTGTTTCAGTCTTCCTTGAATGCCTTAAATTTCATCACTTGGTTGAAATTTACCTTGTTGTTGTTGCTTATGTCCTTTCTCAGGCACAGACCAGAGTTAAGCTCAACTTCTTGGACCAGATTGCCAAATTTTGGGATTTGCAGGGATGTGCCCTGAAGATTCCTCACGTGGAGAGGAAGATTTTGGATCTATATAAGCTAAATAAGGTTGATAGTTGATGTCACTGCGTATTACTTGTATATTTATTTTAAAATGCAGTCAGCCGACTCACAACATTAATGAACATCATTGTCGTTTCAGCTGGTAGCAGATGAGGGTGGATTTGACATTGTCTGTCGGGACAGGCGATGGACCAAGATTGCACTACAAATGGGCTTTGCCCCTGGCAAAGCTGTCGGCTCACACCTGCGAGGGCATTATGAGAAAATCCTCTATCCCTACAATCTCTTTCAGAATGGAGCAAACCTGCTGGTGAGTTGAACACTTGCATCAATATGAAAGCACATCTTGTTCCTGATGATACACACAAAGAGATGCTGTCATGCAGACAAGAATGGGTGGCTCATCTGTAAACAAAGACCTAATAATGCTCAGCTAGCTAATTATTTAAAAATTACAAAGTTAAATTACAAATTCATTTAAGTCCTACAAAAGATTTTATTATTATTAAGACCATCAAAAAATTAAAGCATTATAAGGATATGAATTCTTTGTGTTGAACTACAGCTTATATCTATGTTTTATGCTATATTTTATTTAGAGATGAAAGTTTAGATATTACCTTTTTTTAAACTCTGTTGTTTAACTAAAATACTGTGTGAGTTTATTGTCTGGTGTCAAGCTGTGTCATTTCATAGTCATCGCACCAAAATATCCCATAATATCTTGCAAGAGAGCTCATCCAAGGTCATTGGATTGGTACTGTGTGACCTCTCGGACAGGTCACCCTAAATTGTGTAATTACCCAAGCTCTCTCTTGCCTCAGGCACCGGAGACAGCTTCCAAACTGATGCGTTTGGAGGCTGATCCTGAACTTGAAAAGGTATGTTTGTTGTCATGGTTACGAGGCCACTCGGCTAACAAAAAAAATGCATGTTTATCTATGGCTGGACTGTTTTTTTTTTCTTTCCTACGTATCGGTATAATGTGCAGTCAATGACATTGTGAATTTAACCCTGTCTTAGAACTGTTTTATTTTTATGTTTCCCTCTACGTGTCAGTCTACATTTAACATGTATTTCGGGACAAACAGTCAGCAGTTACATATATATATAGTTATATATCAGTTAAAATGCTGTACTAGATTTTCTCTCCTTGTGAAAATCTGCTACTATAATTAATTAAACTGCAAACTCAAAGGTAACTCCTGAACACCTGATACATATTAACCTATACTCCACTGCCTCAGCTCAGATCTGTCTGTCCTTCTGGTTCAGCATGTTTCTCTTCAGTTTCTGCCCTTACTGTTTTGGGGGCGACAGGCTGTAACTAACCACATCCTTCTTATGGCCTTTTTTGTCTTCTTGATATTTAAGTTGAAACCATACTGATACCAGCTACCTTTGACAGAGTTTGTCCCAGTCGTTCAACCACATGTGGTGGCTGCTGACACTTCATAGAGGAGAGGATTGTTCTGTTTATCTGTTTTATCACTGCTGATAAATGGAAGTAATTAGTACACAAGTAGATCCCTTTTAACATGTAGACTGTGGTACGCTCTCACTTCTTGTTTTTGACAGTTAAATCTATCTTGATTGTGTTTCCGAATTCATATTAAATGCTCTATGTAACATTCCCTCACTGAGTTTGAGCACACAAGTATTTCCAGTTAGGCAAACAAAAGCTTGATTTAATTACCAGCGAGCTGTGGTTTTAAATGGAATATTATTTCCTCAGTGTGTTCAGAAGCCAGTCCAGCCGGTGGAGAGCACAGGAACCATGGAGAGCGTGGACACCAAGGAGCACAAGCTGCAGGACCCGGCTCAGAGGCCGCCTGTCCAGTCGCCTGACAACTGCCCCAGCGCTCGCAGAGCTAAACGCATGAAGTGTGAGGTGGGTGTTTGTCGAACACAGCCACACACACACACCTGATTTTAACTGTCCTGAAACCAGCAGCACAGACTTCATCCTTCACTATTCTCCACACATTTCCACATACGTCATCATTTTTAGTAGTTTTGATTTGCCAGCAGTTTCACTTCTCTCTTCGTCTTACCCAGGCCATCTGTGTGAAGACTGAACCAGGTGAGCTCGGCGACAGCAGGCCAAACCTGAGAAGGAGGATGGGTTCTTTTGTTGCCAAGTCAGAACCAGGTCAGACTCTACATCCCAGAGTGAAAAAATAGTTACACTGACGTCATGTACACTATTTAGAGTAACACTTTACTTTAACCCTCACCATGTAGCATTTATAACAATTTATATAAACATTCAATAAATGTTTATAACTAATTATAATATCATTATAATCAGAGATAAGTGTTTTTTAGTGCATTTTTCAACAACTACAACTAGTGAGGCATCCATATGAACTTGTAATACACCTGTACACCGAAAAACATCTGCTTACAACTACAGTATAATTTATTAGAAACGTGTAACAAATTGTTACATGTTTATGTACTGCTTATTAATTCTACATGGAGGATTGGTAATTAAAAGGTCTGTATTTACTGTACACATTCTTCTTCTGAGAATTGTGGCAACAGTGGTTAACAGTGTCTGTAATGTTTCCTGTTGCCTTGCAGAAAAGGAGATTCCCATTCCAATGAAACAGGAACCAGTTGAAATTAAAGAACCAATAATTGAAGCTGACAAATCCAAGTCACGGTACAAGAAATTCATCCCTCCAATTGCTCCAAGTCCAGTAAGTAGAAAAGTCTTTTGTATGTGAAATTGAATTTCCTAATCAAAAATGAATTGACTAGTCAGGCTAATGAATCATCTGTTGTCCAAACTCAGCTTTAGTCACTCAACATTAACCCTGTGCAGTAAAATACATTTCCTTTTTCCACTATGTAATTTCAAGTTTATTGCTCATAGCATCCCATTTGCTTTGTTTATAGTCTTCCTCTGCTAGTAACATATAACAAAACTAACATTAGACTCTACCAGGCATATATAATTAAATGTCTTAACTATCATATTACTTGAGCTTACTGCTCCCAAAATGGGAAATTCTCATTATAAAATTTAGAACACTCTCAGTTAGCCGGGTACACACAGCTAAAACAAATGCAGTCTAATACAACAGCAGCAACAAATCCTTCTTTTGTGAAAGTTATAATGTTCAGTTTTAGCACAGCATTACACAGACAGATGATTTTATTATTCTGTCCACTCCTTTTATATAAATTGGGCTAGGCTAAATAACAGAACACCCCCCACCCCCAGTACAATGCAATACAGTTAAACATCACTACAACAGTTTCAACAAAAACTGAGCATTATAACTCTCTTGAATAGAAGATTTATTACAGCACAATTAATTACAAAGTCCTCCCTTTGTTCTCCAGGTGGATCTGGTTGTGTGTCTGGTGTGTGGCAGTGGGGGAGATGAAGACCGTCTGTTGCTGTGTGACGGCTGTGACGACAGTTATCACACTTTCTGCCTGATCCCTCCTTTACGTGACGTCCCCAAAGGAGACTGGAGGTGCCCCAAGTGTCTGGCTCAGGTGAGGATCAACTGCAAACCGGCTCTTGATTAATGAACAAACCTGTCTATCTCTAAAAGACAAAAATAATCATATTAACAGAGAGTCTAGAAATGTCTATGAGTCCTATTAGGTGTTAAAACCACATTTAACATATTTGTTCGATGATTTTTTAAAATCTCACGCAGGAATGCAACAAACCTCATGAGGCATTTGGCTTTGAACAAGCATACAGGGACTACTCCCTGCGTGCATTTGGGCAAATGGCTGATGCGTTCAAATCTGATTACTTCAACATGCCAGTTCATGTAAGTGTAAAAGATTTCAGAATAAATCTGTCAGTCTCTCTTGGTGTGAGTATTTTTACATCTGAACGTCTTTTTCATTCATATGTTTCACAGATGGTACCCACAGAGCTGGTGGAGAAGGAGTTCTGGCGTTTGGTCGGAGCCATCGACGAGGATGTTACTGTAGAATATGGAGCAGATATCGCCTCAAAGGAGTTTGGGAGCGGGTTCCCCATCCCAAATGGGAAGCTAAAGGTTTCCCCAGCTGATGAGGTAATCTGATCCCCACACACTGTGAATACACCCCTGACATAAGGCATTCAAATCCTCAGAGCAGTCATAGCATGAGTCGATCATAAAGTTACATAACCCGTATGTTTCCCAGTAATTCCTGTGTTATTGATCTGAGTGTGTCGCCCGCTCTTGCAGAAATACCTCAACTGTGGCTGGAACCTCAACAACCTGGCGATGATGAATCCTTCTGTACTGACTCATGTGACAGCTGACATCTGTGGGATGACACTGCCATGGCTTTATGTTGGCATGTGCTTCTCCTCCTTCTGCTGGCACATTGAGGATCACTGGAGCTACTCCATCAACTACCTGCACTGGTACTAAAAAAAACATGATGATGCTTAAGGCTTAGTTACTTTTCTTGGTTTTCTTTGTAAAATCTTGTCTAGACTTTGTTTCCTCCTCATTTTTGGCTCTGCAGAACTAAATTCCTGTGTATACTTTATTTATTTCAAGGGGAGAACCCAAAACCTGGTACGGAGCTCCTGGTTTTGCGGCAGAACAGCTGGAGGAGGTGATGAAGAAACTGGCCCCAGAGCTGTTCGAGTCTCAGCCAGACCTGCTGCACCAGCTGGTCACCATCATGAACCCTAACACCCTGATGGCCCACGGAGTCCCAGTATGTGTTTATATCACTTTCACACGGACTAATGCCGTTCCGTTCCTTATTCACAGCAACACACAGCTGATCCTTTAATGAATGAGCAGCTGGTCTTTCTACCCAGAACGTGAATCATCTTGTTTTGTCTCCCCTCTGCTTCAGATTTACCGAACAAACCAGTGTGCTGGTGAGTTTGTCATCACGTTTCCTAGAGCCTACCACAGTGGCTTCAATCAGGGCTTCAACTTTGCTGAGGCAGTCAACTTCTGTACCGTGGACTGGGTATGCATCACTTCATTTGTGTTGGTCTTTCTAGAAAACTTGGCCCTTGATGTCATTTTATGGACAATTTTTCAATTACCTGCTACATAGTTTCCTATTTTTTTCTTTAAAAGTCAAATATAACGAGCAATAACAAAAGTAACTAACACTTTCTCCATTAACTTAACTTAGTTTACAGCTAAATATCAGCTAAATATTTTGAAAATCTTGAAAGTTTCTGGGAAATTAGTTGGAAAATGCAGAAACTGTAAAATAAAATGTTGCCTGTATTTTTTGTGGATTTGTCCCGACATGAACTGTCCTTACAACCCAATTTTTTTTCCTATCTATGATACCAGATGCCTCTTGGCAGGCAGTGTGTTGACCACTATCGTATGCTACACCGTTACAATGTGTTCTCCCATGATGAGATGGTGTGCAACATGGCCTTGAAAGCAGACACACTCGATATGGTCCTGGCCTCTGCTGTCCATAAGGACATGGTCGTCATGATCCGAGAGGAGCAGGAACTGCGAGAGAAAGTGAAGAAAATGGTAGGATAGCCTTGTAAAGAGATATCATGTTCACCCAAGCAGACACGTTCACTGTGTTGTGCTTTACCTGGATTTGCTTTCAACACCTTTGTTGTTGTCTCACACCTTCAGGGGGTGTTGCATTGCAAGGAGGCCAAATACGATCACCTCCAGGATGACGAGCGGCAGTGTGCTAAGTGCAGGACCACCTGCTACCTGTCTGCCATCACCTGTCCCTGTAGCCCAGGAGTACTGGTTTGTCTGTACCACATCAGCGACCTCTGCTCCTGCTCCGTCACCAACTACACACTGAAGTAGGTCCCTCTGGAGCTGATTCAGAGGCAGTTAACAGGCTGCGTGTGCAGAGATCAGATTACTTAATGCATGAGTATAATGATTGTGTCTGGAAAATATACATTTTATTACTGAAAACTCTCCTGAAGTAGATTTGTGTGTCTCATTACGACCGTGTACCTCGTAACTTCAGCGCTCTGTTTGTTCCTGCAGTTACAGATTCACACTGGACGAGCTGTTCCCCATGATGAACGCTGTGAAGCAGCGAGCTGAGCTCTATGATGAATGGGCCTCCCGTGTGACTGAGACTCTAGAGGCTAAACTGGAGAAGAAAAGAGGTAAGCAGCAGCCGCAAATAAGAAAACAAAGCATTAAAGATACCAGTGTTTTTACATGTGTAAGCCAAATAACTATGATCTGCTTACACCTTCCATTAGTGCTGATGATGTCTCAAAACATGCAGACATGTTTTATTTTTGACATTTTGCCGAATTGTCTTAATGTTCAAAATGAAATGTTTTAAGGTGATTCACCCACCTTAAAATTTAGAGCTTTGCCTGCCAAAACATGAATCTGCGAACTGTCAGTAATTATGATCCTGCTCATAAAACAATCTTTACTTGTGGGACTCATTTCCATGATGGAGATCTACTGTACCTTCTCTCCCTGTGTGGTTCCATGTTGGATCAGTCGTAGCTCTGATTAGACAGACTATGCTCCATGGAGCACCCCACAGGCTAAAACATTGTAGCTAGGAGGGATGAACAGCTCAGGGTGGTGGCTCGTCACACATACTTTATGTAGGTTCATCCACCGCATCACTGCCTTGCTCTTCTCGATCTTGCTCGATCCTAAAATGTCATAGCAGCACTCTGTGTTGTGGATCACAGAGTGTAGCGTGTGCAGGGTTGCTTCTATGATGTTTTAAGCCTTGTCTTTGAGTCAATTTTATGAACTGAAAACAAAGGGCTCCTGGAGGGTAGGAAAAACTCATTTAAAAATTGCATCACTTTCATGACTTGGGAAGTGGTTGTTTTTCATGTAAGTTATGAACACACAGGATTCACTGAGCTGTGTAAAACCAGTGGCTTGGTCCTCTTTGCAAATGTTACAGAACAACTGACCAAAGATGATGAAAAACAAGCGCTAAGGGACGCAGCAAGCCACTGACTGCTCAGCAATGTGTTAGGCTGCTTAAACTGTGAGTGTTACTTTATGTGTCAGACTGTGAGTAATCAGGTGTTCTCTCCTCAGGCCTGCCAGTTTTTCGTGGCCTTCTTGCTGAATCAGAGTCCAAGCAGTTCCCCGACAACGACCTGCTGCGTCGGCTACGTCTGGTCACACAAGATGCAGAGAAGTGTTCCTCGGTGGCACAGCAGCTGTTGAACGGCAAGAGGCAGACCAGGTAGCGTTAATATGCTCTACTACAGCAGATATGCATGTAGATTAGTCGTCTTCACGTTGCCTTCCTTGTCAGGAAACAGCCGTGATGCCTTAATGGGGTTCATTTTCTCCTTCACTGGACACCCTCCCACAGGTATCGGTGCGGCAGTGGGAAATCACGGAGCCAGCTGACCGTGGAGGAGCTGAGTTCATTTGTGAGGCAGCTGTATAACCTCTCCTGCAGTCTCCCCCAGGCGCCCATGTTGAAGGTAGGCTGAGGAGATGAAAATAAAATTGTTTTAATCTAAGCTGCACAAACACTGTGCATTCTTATGATGTCCTGCTGCCACTGTGATACATTCATTATTATCATTTGGGACATTACTTTGTCACGCTGGCATCTCTCTGTATGTCCACTTGTAAAATCCTTCCTTCCTCATAAGCTCACTACAGTTCATCACGGATCTTTTGACAGCAGCCATATGGAAGATCAAAACATGGAACTGCTCAAACTGCAAGACAGCAAAAATTTCAGACCTGCCAGAAATCCATCCGCTCATCTGACAGCCAGATTGTTGATCAGACAGTCAATCAGGCATCATGACCCCCTCAAACTGAGCTTCAATCGACAACCAATCTCACAGAAATTCAGCTCAATTTTAAATGTGCTCGGGTGCAGCCTGCTCAGGGTTAAAATCCGGCCATAACAACTTTACAGTTTGCTGTGTAATAATGATGAATGTGATTTTAATTAACACAGAAATCAGATGTCCAAATCCATTAATTTCAACCACCTGTCTGTTTGGATTAATGTCTTCCTTCAGGAACTCTTGAATCGCATCGAAGACTTCCAGCAGCACAGCGAGAAGGTCCTGGCAGATGAGGTCCCCCGCGTCGCTGAGATCCAGAGCCTGTTAGACATCAGCTTTGACTTTGACGTGGAACTGCCCGAGCTGCCTCGCCTGAGAGTGAGGCTGGAGCAGGCACGCTGGCTTGAGGCGGTGCAGCAGGCCAGCGCCCAGCCCGCCACACTGACTCTGGAGACCATGAGGAGGCTCATCGACCAGGGAGTCGGCCTGTCGCCTCACCCATCCGTGGAGAAAGCCATGGCGCGTCTTCAGGAGCTGCTCACCGTGTCCGAGCACTGGGAGGACAAGGCGAGCAGCCTCCTTAAAGCCAGGTGAGGGCAGCACTGACCGATCCAGAAAAAACATAGGGTCAAAAAAACATCCAAAGCATCAGCAAGAAGACATTGTCATGCTCTGTTAATTGTAGCTTTAATCCAAAGACGAACCTTTTCTTAACTGTAATTTTACTTAACTTTCTGTCCAGGTATTTGCACTGACTGATTGTAACTGAATACTGTAATATTACGTCAGTGCTCCTGATTTTGCTTCATTTTAATTACAGCTAGTGCAAAATGCTGCTGCTAGAATATTCAACAAGATCAACAAAAAGTGAGCATCATGTTTAGTTCTGCCCTCATTCCATTGGTACTCAGTGCTGTTCAGTATTAACTGTCACAAGTGCTTTTCAAAGGCTTTTAATGGCATGGCTGTCAGGAATGTGCATCTCTTTTATTGCTCCATTATCAGAAAAAAAAAAAAACTAATTTCAAGTCGAGGCTTAGATGTTATGTTCCTTCACCATGCTTAGATACTGCAGCTTTGAATTTTGGGTTTTCACAGTATTAAAAATCTTGTTTTTAAATGTATTTTTAGTGTTTTGCCCAAGATGTGTGACACTTCTCAAGACTTTAGGTTATGTTCCATCCAATTTTAAATTATCCTGTGGACAGGATTTGTTCGACATTTTGATTGTGTTGTTTAGAAAAGCTTGCTGTGAAGAAGAAAATGACAATGGCAGCTTTTGTTGTAGATAGTTGTTAACTTGGAGATGATGCAGGTTCTGTGTCCACGTTTATTACCCACGCTATATCATTTGTGTTTTACTGCCCACCAGACCACCACACTCCATAGAGACTCTTAGTGCTGCTGCTGAGAAGGCATCTGGCATCCCCGCTTACCTCCCAAACTGTCTGCTCCTGAAAGACACCATCAGAAAGGCCCAAGAGTGGCTTCAGGAAGCTGAGGAGCTTCAGGTTAGGGCACTCATTATACTTCATGACTATGGGGGGAGATATCAGTGGATGTCATTCTCCTTGTGAGTTGATCTGTAATACTGAAATGATCTGCTTATTTCAGGCCAGTGGTTGTGTACCGATGGTGGACAGCCTCTCTGACATGGTGCTACGAGGACAAGCCATTCAAGTCCACCTGGAACCTTTAGACAAGCTGGAGTCTTTAATGGTCGAAGTTCAGGAATGGAAAGAATCTGCAGCTACAACCTTCCTTCAGAAAGACTCAACTCTTACCTTACTGGAGGTAAAAATCCTACACATCGTGTTGAACATCCACTTGAAATATTTAACCCGTCCTTTAGCAACCACATTTCTAACAAAGTTTGGAGTTAATTTACCAACATATTTTGTGTTTTACAAGAGTATTGAAAACAGTCAACAACAGACCACCCAACTTTCTCTGTGATCACTCAGTAAAGCCGATCACATAGCACGCAATGATAACAAAATAAGGATTTGATATTCAAGGCAGCAGCTTGAGAATGACTGCTGCTGGTAGAATTAATGAGCCATGATTAAATCACTGTTTCTTGCTCATTAACAACAGAAGCAGAAAAATATGCAAATGAGAGCAACTATGTCATGAGTTTGCCTTTATCAAAACAAATTATTTAATATCTAAGAGAGCAGGGCTGAAGAAACTCCCTTCTACTCGCTTTCACTTTCTTCCTTTCTTTCTCCCTCTGTCTCATTGATTACAAACACAGAAGATAACATTGCTGTGTGTGTGTTAAGGCAAAGTCAGAAACGAAGGAAACGTGTCATTGAATATTCATCTTAAGGGAATATATACACATTTACAAATCATGGCTTCAAGCTGCTTTAGCAAAAGTAGACCTGGCGTGTAGAGATAGCAGAGCAGATGATGAGCAGATGGACAATGGCCTTTACTCCTCTTTACTCTGCCTGTACCTCACAGTTATTTTGTTCGTCACAGGTTCTGTGTCCAAGATGTGAAGTTGGAAATATAGGTTCTCCAAAGAGGAAGGCCAAGAAAGGGAAAGAATCGCCTAAAAGTAACAAAAAGAAAACACCAAGGTTCAACACTCTCACTGATGTGGAAAAAGCGCTTTCAGAGACCAAGGATTCTACCTCTGCAGTAAGTGCTGTACATTAAAAGTCGCCTTCAAAGATAAATATATAAGGGACTATGTTAGTAGATGGTAATTGCCAAACATTCACAGACTTGCTCTGATTCTGTGTCTTTATTTTCTTCACCAGATGGCAACTCTGGAGGAGCTGCGGGTGAGGGAGATGGAGGCTTTCTCTAATCTCAGGGCAGCAAATGAGTCAAAGCTCCTCCCCACAGCAGACTGTATGGACCTAAAGGTGTGTGTCTGTCAGAAGGCGCCCATGGGTGCGATGCTGCAGTGTGAACTCTGCAGGGATGCTTTCCACAGCGTGTGTGTCAGAGACGCGTTAGACTCCTGCGAAACACAGCCGTGGCTCTGTCCGCAGTGCCAGCAATCAGAAAAACCCCCATTGAACAAAGTCCTCCTGCTGCTATCGTCTCTGCGGCGCATAGGGGTGCGCCTGCCAGAGGGCGACGCTCTGCACCACTTGGTTGAGAGGACAGTTGACTGGCAGCAGCGAGCACATGAGATTTCACAGACGTGTAGCCTACCAGAGCTGGAAGAGAGACCGGGAACTCCCCCTACCCTAACCTGCTGGGTGTCAGGCAGCCATGACGCTCAGAACAACACTCAGGTCGCTCATCGTCAGCTTGTGTCAGTTTTTGCTGCAGTTCATTGAGAACGTATTCTTTTAATGTTAATTTGGGGATTTTATGTGTTTGATACAGGCTCCATGTTTGACTCCAGAGTGGAATAGGACAAGCCATGCTCAGACTGTATTCTACACCGAGCAGAGATGCATACCGCTGCAGGGTTAGTGTCATCGTAAAGGACTTCTGTCGTGGTTAATCGTTCCATTTCAGATTATTATTGTTCATTTTCTGCATATTTTTCTTTTGTGACAGGCTTGAGTCAGGAGCTGGAGGAGCTGATGGTGGAGGGGCTTCTGCTGCCGGTGTCTCTGCCAGAGGTCCAGAGCCTCTACCACGTTTTACTGGACAGAGCCACCAGCCAGCACACAAACAGATGCATGTTGCCACCACAGGATGAGTCCACAGACTGTGACACACACATGCAGTTCAACTCTCAGGGAAATAATCTGCCACTGAACCAGGTACAAACGAAAGGAATCGATGAAAACAACACACATCGTAACTGCCTCGACATCAGGTTTAATATATGTTGCTTTTGTTTTCAGGATGGTGTCGACGCCATGAGGGAAACTATGCCCGGTTCAGAAAAGAAAGTGAAGCGGCATCTGGAGAGGGAAGGTTTAGACGTAGAGCGCAGGGTGAAGGACAAAAAACACTCTCACAAAAGACAGAAGATGAACAAGAAGAACCCGCAGCGCAGACCAGCCTCGACTTCGTCCTCCCCGCGCTCCGATTTCTCCCAGTCTGACGACTCTGATGAGGAAATGGCTGTGTGTCCAGCAGAGAGGTGTCAGCTGCCGGAGGGAGACGAGGTGAGAAAACTGTTTGCAAGGCCACAATAAAACCTCATCTTTTCTCAGCAGAGGACAGTTTACCTTCCAGGTTAGGGGGATATAATATAATAATAGGCCAGGAGGTCTGCTGGTCTTATTGTCCCCACTGGTTTTCTCTCAATCTTTAACCCGTACGACTGTGAAACAAGTGTTTAATTGCACCAATCAGCCTCAGCTTTAAAACCACTAACAGGCGAAGTGAATAACACTGACCATCTTGTTACAACACAATGATCTGCCAGGAAACCTTGGGTCCTGACATTCACCTGGATGTTACTTTGACACGTACCACCCACCCACACATTGTTGTAGACCAAGCAAATTGTCCAGATCCCAATCTGATCCAGCATCTGTAGCACCTGCCTAATATTGTGTGGGTCCCCAGCATGCTGCCAAAACAGCTCTGACCCGCCGGGGCATAGATACAGGACCCCTGAGAGTGTCCTGTGGTGTCTGACAAGGGACATTGGCAGAGGATCCTTTGTGTTTTGGGCTCTTTGTCTTGTTCCTGGAGTCATTTCTGAGGGAGTGCTTGGTCTACACCAATGTTTAGGTGGGTGGTATGTCAGGACCCAGTGTTTCCCAGCAGAACATTGTATTGTAATGAACTGATCAATGTTATTCACATCATCTGTCAGTGGTTTTAATGTTGAAGCTAATTGTGTACATTCTGTTTGATACTAAAACAGTTTGAAAAAGTCTTTAATTTAATTTGGTGAATGCTTCAGAAACCCTGGAATAAAATTACCTGTTTTTGAGGAGTTTCACTTGGTGCTTAATCCAAAGAGAGAACTGTAGGACACTGATTTAATTATTTAAAGTGGCTATAATCAATATTTTTATACAAACTAATCACCAGGGACGACTCACGGTGAAGCACTCATCTCTACAGCTCTCCTGAGCATTTCAGCTTTTTGTTTTTTGGTCTCAGGGTAGAGGCTCTAAAAACCACGGTAGAGCAGAAAGACATGTGGACATAGTGGAGCGTTTAGCAGCTGAAGAGTCAGAAATTTCCTTCGGGAGCCAGTGGCAGCCAAAATCAGAGCTGAAAGAGAGTGAATGTTGGACTTACATTCATCAGGTGGCCAGAAACTTGACTCTAATTGAGATAGGGAAAGGATAATGTCGCTGGACAAGTAAATACGCAATGAAAAAGTTCACAATATCAAACATCTCCTCCTGCAGGTGGACTGGGTCCAATGTGACGGCAGCTGCAACCAGTGGTTTCACCAAGTCTGTGTCGGTGTCACGGCCGAGATGGCGGAGAAGGAGGACTACATTTGTGTCAGGTGTACACTGAACGACGGACACATGAGAAAATGAAGAGATTTTTCTGAAGGAGGTCTGTCTGTCGTCAGCCCGTTATTGGAGCCACCAGTCTGGATGTGTCACTGATCCTGTACCCCCTCCCCCGACCCCTCTCCACCCCTCACCCCACTGTCCTGTCCCGTCTGTCCAACCCTTTTGTAACAACGGTGCTATCTCCTCTTTGACTTGTTGTCCAGAACTATAATGTTGAGTTATTTTTTTGTATTTTTACATATATATATATTATATATATTTCTTTCTTCCTATGAATTGTTTGTGGTTGTCTAAATGGAAAAAAAAGAAAACAAAACACAGGATGTGAAGTGTGCTGCATGGGATTCCATTACATTGGCGGAAGGAGTCTTACAACACGATGCACCCAGTACAGAGGGTTAATCAAGGGTTAATATTATCTTCTCTGGAACCTCCTTGCATGTTAAACCAGAGCTAAGGGGACAGACATCAAGGTTTTCATCCCCCTATCCATAAAAGAAAATTACTATAACATTTTTTCTTTGAAATCCAGTGTTTAGTACATGCATCTTAATATAATTATTCCCATTTTTTTGTAGAATAGGTTTATTTATCTGAGCAATAATTTTTGTCTGAATTGACTTTAAATGGCTTGATCTCGGCTGAGTTGTGTTGGTGCTTTAGCGATGGTGTGATGTACAGAAAGCTACACGAGGTGAACGGTTCACTGCTGTGGAGGCGAAAACATAGCAGGCCGAAGGATAAATATCTCTGCTGATGTGTACGTCCACAGCATGTAACCCCGTAAAGGATACTGTGGGAGGGACTCGGGGGGGTGGGGGGTGGGGTAGCTGAAGATGTTACAAGTTTATATTGTGGAATAAAGCCCTTTTGTTCTATGGAGAAGTCTCGTCCCTTGACTTGAAACCACTAGATGTCCTTGTAAACACGAGTTATTCAGAGTTTCCTCACTCATTTATTCCTCTTTATACCCTGAGAACACTTAGATGAATCATTCTGCCTTATGAGAGTAGTTTTCTAACTCTAGAAAGCTACAAATTCAAAGTAATGGCAGATTTCATAGTCAATTTGAGAAAAATAACTAATTTTAAAGGTGTCTCTTGCTTCATCCTAACCCCAACTTCAATTTAAAATAATAAAAAATTTAGTTAAAGCTCAACATGCTCGTGTTTTCTAAGGCTTTATGTGGCCTTAATGCACCACACAATAAGCCACACTCCTCCTCTTTAAAACTGTACGTGAGGTTGCAGAGGAAACTAATGACAACAGCTAATGTGACCATAAAATATCCATGGCAGGAGTGAAAAAGGCCAAATATACCACATGAGGCCGTGGTATGATTTAGACCAGTGGGTAGGAAATACAGCAGTGAGCTGTGGCCCGATCAAGAGGATAAAACAAAGGACGTTTACTACTACAATAACAGTGGATGTTTGTATTTTCTTAACGTGCTTGATAACAATGCAGGTAATTTAGGGCCAGGATGTTTGAAAGCCAAAAAATAACAAGCCATGAATGTAACAGAAAACCCATAAATGATCAATATCTCAAAGGTTTTAAGAATAACTTCAAATCATCATCTTTATTTGTAGAGTAACCAGCAACTAAAGGTGTCAAATAAATGTAGTGGAGTAAAAACAGCAATATTTTCCTCCAACATGTAGAAGTATAAAGTAGCACGAAATGGAAAGTAAAAGTGCAAACTAAATTGTACTTGTATCTTAACTTTGCTCACCCACAGTTTGTCCTTGTTGCAGCCAGAATTAACGTCAATTCCTCTTTATGTTTTTATACTTTGACAGTGTGATTTCCTTGAAGACACTCAGCTTTTATCTACTTCTCACTGAAGGGGGAGCCACAACCCAACAGAGAGAGAGGAAGAAAAAGAAGAAGAGGAAGAATCCAAACCCCGACGAACATGGAGGAAGGTTATGACACTTTATGATACTGACACACACTGAATCTGACTCCACCGATTTGATTATACAGTGAATGTCGTGGCAACAAAACATATGAGTTCATTCAAAATTAATATAGTGCTGAGAAAGAGTGTAAACCCAAAACTAACAGTTCATTTTCAGAAGATATTTTCATGTTATCAGAGGTTAAAAGTAGCTAAGTAAATTTCAGTTCTGATGTAGTTGTTCTTTCTAGATACAACATTAATATGCTGCTTGTGTTTTTCATTTTATGCCACTTTATAAATCTAATTCACTACATCTCAGAGGGTTGGAGAAACGGAGCTCTGCCTTCAGGTACAAATCTAAAACAAGTTATATAAATGTTTTATTCTTAAAAAATAAGATACTCTAAGCAAAGCTGCAGCAGTAAAACTGTAAAAGCTGGTCAGTCCTGGCATGTCTCCTCTTCCTCCTCCTCCTCCTTTGCTAGACTTGTCCTTGTTTAACTTTGCTCAGTAAAGCAGATTGGCAAAGAAACTACAGGGATCAGTAGTTGGACTCTGTTCAAACAAGCTTAGATCAGATGAAACTGATATAATTTGATCATGTCATAAACAACGAGGAGCAGTAATCAAATTAACTGGATGGATCATCGCTGTTACACACTGTAAATAAAAATGAACACATTACATCCAGAATTAAAAGTGAAATCTCGCCACATCTGACTGATTTGGTGTAATTTGTCGATGCATTAAGTGACTACAGTTGTAAGGATATTAAAACAGTATTTTTCACAGCCAAAGCCTTGTGGATTCTCCTCATATTATAAACTGTATGTTACTTCTGTTTATGTCTCTTTTGTTTTAGAAGTTTGGACTAAAGCTAAATTGCCAGTGTTGCAGTAGTGAGGGGATTAGAGCCCACATTAGTAGCCTCAAAAGTTAGATTTTAATCATATGGCAGACATTTTTAAAAAAAAATTCTATTTATTCGATTTTTAATAATCAACGAATGAACAAGCAACAAACAAACCAAAAAAAGGGGAATGTTACTGGTGTCCTTAGGGAAGAGTAAAGACCTAGACAACTTATAGGAAGTAAAACTCTCTCCAAGCAAATCTTGTGGTAAAAATATCACAGATTTTTTTGAGTAATATTTGATTAAAACGTGGTGTAAATAAGTTAATCACTGATGATAACCACTGAAGATCCATGTGTTTCAGTTTGTCAATATGCACAGACTCCTGGACATGGACCACAGGTGATAAAACTTGAAGCCTGGATAGCTCAGTCGGTAGAGCATCAGACTTTTAATCTGAGGGTCCAGGGTTCAAGTCCCTGTTCAGGCGATGCACCTCTGTCTGTTTAGGTGTAAACTTTATGAACAGTGCTTAAGGCTGTTCTCATGCTTGAGTTGTGTTTATGGCTGTGTGGCTGCACTTGAGTCTGAACAAAAATATATAACTCATTGTTCACAGGGTCTGTTCGTACGATGGCACTATCAAAGCTGTATTTAATTATATTTACTTCACTCACAGGCTAATTTTAGGGCCTGTCATTTATAACTTCCATATCTACAGTTTATGACGTCAACAGTGGTAAAAACTCTTTAATTTGTTTGTTTAAATAAAGGCACACATGGCAACACTGTGAGGACATCAAATGATATTTGTAGCCGTAAGTCATCTGATGATGAACAGCCTCTTGTCTGTCATCAACTCAGCATCCACATTTAGCCGATGTAATGAGGAAGATATGCAGTAATATGTACCAGCTGGGCATCTCGCTTTTTCATGTGGGCGTTTGTCATGCCAACAGTCTCAGCAGCCACACAATGACAGAGGAAATATGTAAATACAAACTGGATGATCAACTGAGGACAGTATTTAGATACTGCTAATAATGTGACACACCTATATAAATAAAATGTGTCTGAGGGTCAAAAGTCATGCTAGCTAACCGACTAAGTGAAGAGCAAATACCACTCAAGCTCACAGTAAACTGGTCTGGGACAGACTGAAAATATAACCAGGCTAAAGTTTAGCAGGCATAACATTTACTATGTTCACCATTTTATATTAGCATGTCAGCATGCTAACATTTACTAATCAGCACAAGATGATGAGAATATCATTAGTTTATGTTTGTTTTTTGGTAGTTTTGTACTAAAATAATTTCGAGCCAAGGTTGATAACAATTCACCCTCTGGAGGCATGAACGTTTGAGCCAAATTTCATGGCAGTTCATACAGTAATTATCCAGAAATATCATTCATAACAATTAATATCAACGTGATGGTGGTGCAAGAGGAAAAGTCAGGAGATCATCAAAGTCTTTAGGGTTCATCATCTGGGGACCATGAATGTCTGAAGAGACTTTTGTCCCAGTCAATATAGTGGATGTTTTTATATTTGACTGACTGTAAGTACTCAAATCCTGGCTTGAAACCAACGTATGGGTTATAAAAGTCATTTTTTTTAATTCTATTCAGGAGAGGATTTATTTTTTTCATTGACATTATAATACTTTTGCTTTTTTAAAGTCATTTTCATTGATTTTTTAAATTATATAATCTGCCTGGGCTCAAATACCTGCATCTGGATAACACTATGACTTTGTAAGTGAAAAACAATTTAAACAGGAATAAAGTTTTCTTTTGGGGAAATGGCCCAAGCTGCCCCAAACAGATTTTACCCACCCAATCTGGAAACACATAGTGAAATTCATAGCATAAATTGTTGAGAAGAAAAGTTTCAGATTGGCCCAAAGTGGGGGAGTGACGGACCAATACTTCCATCACAAGAGCTGAGCTGCTAGCATGGCTAAAGTCATTACACACTGTGGATACACTGTGGTTTAGTTACATCAATGAGCTTGAAGTTTCTGAATGCTCAGTATTGAAAAGAAGACTGACTTTTGTGTGGTGTCTACTCTCTTCATCTCCAACCACGAGGGACCTGCAACAGCCGAATCACTTTTATTGTTCTTCCCTGAGTCTGTGTTGTGTACACATGAACCTCTCAGGTGAGCAAACTGAAAGAGAAAAGCATTATGGCAGGTAGAGTCGCCACTCCCTCAGTGTTGATAATCAGATCAACAAAACACTGGCAGGACAGATGCTCAGTGACTCAGGTTAGCTGCCTCCACCTCACGCAGCACACCACCATGGCCACAGCTGCAGAGGTGGAGGTCTGACTGGGTGAAGCTGAGTTATCATGGCAGCGTCTGTGTGCCCGCTGACGACGGGAAGGCGCTCGGTCTGCACAGCGGCCCCATGTGATCAAAAGTTAAATATGAGCTGCCTTATCAGATTATTAGTTCAGACGGATTCTGTGCATGGATTTCAGCTTAGCAGCAAGTCTACACCAAGAGGTCACATCACATGTTGCATAAGTGCTTTATATAGTCTGATCCATGCAGTGACGAAGGAAGAACATCATATGACTTTCATCCAAAAATACAAAGAAACAGGAAGAGAAGCGACTCAGACTGATGCTTTAGGCATAAATGTTCCAGGCACTAAAAGTGAGGATGCTTCCAAAAATAACCCACCAATAATTTTTATTAATCAATTAACTTCACATGAACTGCAGTGAGCAGAAATTACTGCCTCCAGGTTGAATGCCTCCGCAGGAAATATGAAAAGATGGATGGACTATGATGTCACAGTGAAGTTGACCTTTGACCATTTGGATGTAAAATATCATCATTTTATCCGGTTAGACATTTGTGGTAAATGTTGTCACAATTAGCGTGTTAATTCTTGAGTGATGGCAAAAAAAATGAATTTTATGAGGTCACAGTGATTTGACCTTTAACCTCTGACCACCAAACCTTAATAAATTCATCCTTGAGACAAGAGGATGTTTGTATCAGATGTAATGAAATTTTCTCCAGGTGTTCCAGAGAAGTCATGTTCACAAGAATAAGACAGGCAGACGAAGGGACAACCCAAAAACATGCTGCCGCCTTCTCTTCATATGATCCCAGACTGACTCCATGATGTTGAGATCAGGGCTCTGTGGAGTCCAGACCATCTGTTACAGGACTCCTTGTCCTTTTTGTAGTTCTTTACATCTCTAGCTGCATGCTTGGTGTCTTTGTCATTGCTGCAGAATGAATTTGGGACCAATCAGACGCCTCCTTGATGGTCTAGACTGATGGACACGAGTATAAATATCTCAAGTGCCTAAAACTTTCATGTATTCCTTTCATATAGATGTCAGAAAAACAACCTTGCTGTTTCGTTGTGTTATTGACCAAAAACAAATCCCATCTCAGCACAACTTTAAATGCCAAAAGTGAACAAACACAATAACTTGAACAGCAAGTCACATGGGGAGGTGCATCAAAGCTCTTGTTGCTGGATTCAACTTCAAACATCACCTCAAAAATCACCTGCCAAACACCAGTCCTCAGTACAGCTGTGCTACTTTTCAAAATCAAGGCTCTTTCCCTCAGTCAATCTGCCGTGTGTTTTTCTTCTTGGACCATTTGAGAGTGAAAAAGAAGAATAGAAACAAAGGGTAAATCCTGAACGTCACTGTCTGAGATGTTATCTGTGAATAATTGATATTTTTGATCTTTAAATGGAAAAAGCAAAACACTTTATATAAGATGAAGTAGGTTTCTCCTCTGCAGTCTTTTTTTCACTGCAGAGGCACTTTTCCTACACAGAAAACAAGCAGCGTACTCCCACATCAATAATTTCAAGTAAAAACTGAGTCTTTTAGAGAATAAAGACATGTAGTATGTTTCAGGGGAAAAAAGGCTACAAATGTGTGTAAGAGAACTTACATTTTTCCTCTTTCTCCTCCCATGAATCTCCTCTCAACACTTCTATCTATCTTGTGACCAGTTAGAGGGGCTCAACCCTTAGTTTAGGAACCAGAGAACTAAACTAGAAACTGCACAGTAGTTAAAACCAGCTCCACCTCGAGCAGCTACAACAATAAAATACCACTCATTTGTCAGTTGTCAGTCACAAGAACCAAATACTTGCAGGACTAAATTCTGATTTTATAAACAAAACACATGATTCCTTATAAAATATGATGTATTATTTAGAGTCCATCACTTTTTGAGAAGCTGAAACCAGCAATTTATGATTGATTTTTGATTTAAAAATAACAAATTGTTAATTTATAATCCAGATAGCACAGTAGTTACTTTCCACAACTGACTACTGCTGGTAAACAGAGTCTATGTTCTTATTTATCAGACTGTCTCATCTATCTATCTTTAATATTTTTTATTATAGCAATACCTATATGATATAATTTGTAAACAACGTGATAAATTGCCCACACAGTCGGTGGCTGTAACATTTTGAGATGAGACTAGGAGAATAAGTTTGGTGAGGTCTGGCTTGTACCCTCACCTGTTTGGCTGTGATAGGCTGATCCTGATCCAATCACCGGCTGCTGTCCGGACCCTTCCGTACATCCACAGTGTGATTTAGCGCACACACAGCGGAACACGGTGAGTGTGTCTTCTCAAGCTTTGCCCTGGCTCTGTTAAAATTACCACAGTGTTAGCTAATTGTTCAGCCTGTGACTTCATTAGTGTAACGATTAGTCCCTGAACATTTCTGTGCCTCCGACGACACACTAAAAAACGACTTCTGGCTCCAGGGTTTGCTGAAGAATGATATCTTAGCTTCCAGGCTAGCTGAGTAGCTAATGTCAGCTAATGACTAACTAACGAAAACTCGGTTTGTGGGTCAACTAATTTAATCTCTTGTTGTGTCTTATTTGCCTTCAGACTTATAGCAAGTTATCCACATGCTAACAACGTGTAAAGCTTAGAAGTTATAAGATTTTTTTTTTAAAAAAGAGGAGATTTTAGAGTTAAGGCTGGTGCTAACTGGCTAGCTAACTTATTAGCCCCCGGTGTTCGCTAAACAGTTACAGCAACTTAAAATGGAGTTAAGTGTTTGTCAGATAAGAACTAGCGTTAAAGTGTGGGCTCAGTTTTTTGTTCCCTTTGCCGGGGCAATGTAATTTTAACTTCCCAGTCTGTTTGTGCTCAGCTCGTCGTTTCTTTTTCCAGGCTAACACCCTGCAACGTTAGCTGGCGTCTACCAAACGTTGCTGTTAGCCGGATGCTAACGCTAAGAGTTGTCCAGCTTAGTCTTAATCAGGCTACTTTTTGCCACCACTTCCCAAACTTAAAATTAATTCGTGTTAATTTTATGTTGGCCCGTTAATAGTGCCGATGTTTAGTGAGTGTTTTAAACGGTGTAACAGTCATAGTCTAGTGCATTGGGAAACTAATAGCCACACCCTTCCTTTCGAAACCAACTACGCTTCAAGTTGTCACGAAAATAAGTTAATCTTTCATGTTTTAGAAGCAAACAGTACACCGTTCATTTACCATACAAAGCCAAACTTGTGCAAAATAGACTTTTGAAATAGTTTGATTAAAGGAAGTCAAACAGAAATGTGCTTGTGCCCTTCTGTTAAGTTAAATTACATTTGCTCCTTTTCCTTTCGATGCAAGATTTTCAGTTTGTTGACTTGAGCTGAAGAGTAGTTTGATTCGCCTCGTTAAACCTGAACATGCTGAAAAAAATTTCGTGATCAAACGTAATTGACATATATTTTTTAACTGTTTCTGTGTCGATCAGCAACAGGTCATTTAAGGAATACGTTAAGAGTTTTGTTTGTTATGTAACATGTGACAACTCACCTCCTGACTGCATGAAGTAAACCCATACAGCATTTAAACTGGCAACAAAAAGTCATCATAAACTTACCCTGCAACTGTGCACACATGTAAAACATGAGCAGATGATGTTAGTAATTCTTTCCAGTTTTTATAATTGTCTGACTTTCTAAACAGGGCCGTGTGGTAAATTAATCCAGATTTATGTGAAGTGCTGACATGAATGTTTCATTGGTTTAATTTAGGGCCAGTTTCCTATCTGAACGGTTTGGTGCAGCCTGGTTTTCTGGCTCCCTACTGACCCTCAGCACCTGTCCGCTGACATCAGTGTACCTGAGGATCTGCTGGCCCCCCCTCCCTCCCCAGATGTAGAGGGAGTTGTCATCTGCAGCAGCCGTGTACACAGTAGGTTGAGCTGTTCAGATTGTGTGCACTTTTGTGAGAGGCTTTTGTGCATTTGTAAACCGGGGATAGGAATTTGTTTATATTATACTTCCTCATCATGAAGTGTTTATTAGTTGTTAGCGTGGCAGCCACTCTGCAAGGACGCACTCTCATCAGCGAGGCCAGCAAAAATTCATGAGTAGGATTGGCGAAGGTTTCAGCCTGAGGGCTCGACACTTGAAATGTTTGAGTCCAGGCTCATATCTAATCAGTGGAAGGCTCAGGTTTCTTATCGGATGTCACAAGTTTTGTGACACCCACATAAATTTACATTTTAAACACAGTGTGATTTGCCCTTGCGTACAACAAATGCATCAGGCGTAACCCGCCCACCCCCCCCTCTTAGGTGCACCCGCTTACACTGGTAATGATTTCAGTGCCGTGGCCATGCATGCACCCTCTGATCTGTATTTTCTGTTTGTATGGCGCACTTGAGTAGAGGAGGGTCATTACAATGGCTCTTTGTAGAGTGCCTCGTGTGCCTGTCTCACACTGTGGGTTTCTGGTGGTGCTTCATACGTCGTAGTTAGAATTGCAAATGTCGAACGAGTGTGACAGAGTGGTTTTTGTATTGTTTGTCTCAGCGTTTGACAAAGGTTCCACAGATGTAGTGTGATTAGTAGATTCAAAGAGGTTCTTAAATGAGATTTTACTCTGCATCACCCCCTCTTTGACATTTGTACATCAAATGAGGATCACATTTGCATTTCAGAACAGCATTTAAAACAATGCTCCTCGAAAGCACTACTTTAAAACTTTTCAATGCTTGTGCCTTTGTACATATTTGTGTGCAGTATTGTTATGTGGTCACTGGCTGCCCCCACATATTTTTTTATTTATTTATTTTTGCTGCTTTTGTGATAAATTCTCAAATTTCACATCCCTATTCAGTCAAATCTATCAAAGTACGCAGCAACTCAGGAAGATTTACTCAAGTTTTCTCTGAAAATAATCTGAAATGTCACACATTTTTTTAATTATTAGTGTCAGGAGGCGATTTTCCGAGCATTAAGTGTTGTACATACTAAACAAAAAACAAAACTTAAGATAAAATAGTTTGCGTAAAATTACACCACAGAAGACAACTGTCAACTTAGGGCTTGTACTCTACACTTTATATTTATGTTCCTTGTAAAACAGTACTTGCTTCCTTTTTTTTTTTTTTTTAACTTTTTATCTTTCTTACTCAGTTTATTATCACTGTTTTGGCACCAGTATACCAAGACAAATTCCTCCTATGTGTAAGAGAAATGAAATCATTGAGTAATGATACATTTATTATAACAGTAATAATAATCTGAAAAGCTGTTAAAGGATTTGGCTAATCTCTGGATCTTTGCCAATCACAGACATGATTTTAGAAAACATGTCTTCTTCCTAAACGTTTTCATGCCTGTGACAGTTCTTTTTTTGGCCAATATTTTCTAGGCCACGTACGCTGAGTCTCTAAACTGTGTCAGGCCTGATGGAGTTGATGATGGGTCATTCTCCGTGGCCTTTCTCCTCCGTTTTGTAATGAGATTAGGTTATTTGTGGCGCTGGAACTCTTACCTACAGACTGTTGCATCGCCATTTTCAGGATCTATTGCACTTTTATGGGTCCACAGCTTCATAGTTTGTCTTTTGGGTCAAATTGTAAAAGGTTTTGTTATGGACACACTGAATTATCCACTGGGTGAAACACAGGTCTGAATTTGTAGAGTTAAGGAGTCATTGTACAGTTTCCTACAGTGCTTCTTGTTTTTTTTGTTTTTTTTGTTTTTTTTAAAGAGGCAACACCCCTATCATCATGACAACTGAAGTCCCATGGTAGTGGGTGGGGGATAGAGCTCATTTTTTGGCAGAGAAATGAAGTTTTAATCTGCTGATGTCAACAGCAATTTTTCATTGTTGTAGATATCGTACTACAGGGCGTTTACGCTGCCACCAGCTTAGCTCATAGGTTCACTACCTCCAGTACAGTCTGTGGGAGATGCTGGAGTTTTTTATTTTTGGTGACCTGCAGCACAAAGGTCTCAGGTTACAAACAGATAGACCTTTTAATAAGTTAAAGATAGTGTCGATGACAGTGTAAAAGTAACGTTATATGAAAACATTTCCATTAACACCTTGATTCAAATGAAATATTGTCATAATAATTTAAGGGATATGATTTAAATCAGGTTATTCAAATAATTTTACTTGAAGCAGTTCAGGCTTGCTTAGATTCAGCTGTTTTTTTTAGTTGAAAATGACGCAGCTTCTCTGTGTTTCACTTCATCATCCTTCCTCTGTACTTTCACAGACTCTTGTGCTGTCCAGTGAAGTTTGCCCACCATGCGTGAGTACAAGCTCGTGGTGCTGGGATCAGGAGGTGTGGGAAAATCAGCACTGGTGAGTGACGGCTGCTGCCACGGGTGGGAATACTGATTACAGTTTTATAGCTTTTATCATGTATTATTAATATATGTGTGTGCTTTAGATTAGGAGGCTAGTTATTTTCTTTCTAAGTGGTACAAAAATTGTTACACACGACATTGTTCTTTGAGATCCTTCAATGTTTACATTGGTCTATTATTAGAAATTATTGCTATGTACAGCTGGAAAGAAATGACACAAATGTCAATAAATTCATGCAACTATTGCTACCTATTTCTAGCCACATCATCCCTACTTTTTTCACTGATATCTTTCACACTTTGGTCGGTATAACTGTTAAATGGGTTTCAAAAAATGAAATAGGTTTTTAAAAGCCTTAAACATAACTTGGTGATTCCTGCAGAAACCCCATTACAGGATAACAAACTGTTTCGCTGTAAAAAAGTTCATAAACACTCAGCTACGTCTTCGAACTTTGAGCAGGAACTCTTAAATTGTGCAGACATTTTTCTTTATTTTGTATCGTGTTGTTCCTCCGTGACACCTCAGGAGCCCCGTAGACACGGGGTTTTACGTTATAAAATATTTTGGAATTGATATTTCAACAGGCCATAAAAACTAAGAAAGACTGAGGGACAAGAATAAGTCCGAGTCTGGAGCTTCAAGAACACAAATGATCCTTATTAAAAATTTAAGTCAAACTGGCCTAAAGCTAAAGATGAGGAGTGATGATGAATCAGGGTGTTTATTCTGGGGGAGAGGATTTGGATGAAATGGTTCAGTCCATGCTGTATTTTTAGTCTTAGTCTCCTTACAATAAGCTACATGGTAATTTAGCTTTGATGTGTGATCAGTAATGATGTTCTGTTTTATTTGTCCATTCCAGACAGTCCAGTTTGTGCAAGGCATTTTTGTGGAGAAGTATGACCCCACAATAGAAGACTCCTACAGAAAGGTGAGCCCAGAAACGCACTTTAAATATTTCATATGACGTTGTGAACCCCTTCCACCTGTCTTACCAAATCACACTGGTTTTTGTTTTTCTCCCGCAGCAAGTTGAGGTCGATGGGCAGCAATGTATGCTTGAAATCCTGGACACGGCTGGAACAGTAAGTCAAGTCAGATGCAGGTTTTAAATGAAGTGGTCTTAGCAGATGAATGCAAACAGGCCTCTGATGGTTCGGTCTGTCTGTTATCGTTCTGCAGGAACAGTTCACAGCTATGAGGGACCTGTACATGAAGAACGGCCAAGGCTTTGCTTTGGTGTACTCCATCACAGCGCAGTCGACGTTTAATGACCTACAGGACCTCCGGGAACAGATCCTGCGAGTAAAGGACACAGAGGACGTGAGTATTATAAGTTATTTTTATTATTGATTTTGAGCAGTGTGCACTTTTAATCAGTGATTGACATTGCATAGAGGAAGCATGAAATGTAGCATCATGGTAGTATCACGCTGAAATACAAATGTATCATCAATGTGAAGAATAAGAACCAATCAAAATTAAATAGGTTAAACAAGTAATTGACAAAATGACCTTCAATAAAGAAAATAATTGTTAGTTGTAGCCTAATGTATGCCAGAGTTGCACTGCAGGATTTCCTTTGCACAATTTACTTATATAGTCTATGTATTATGTACAGCTTTTTTTTATCTCTCTATCTAATCTCTCGTTTTTATTATTTTCAAATAATTCTTAATCTGTTTTCTTACCTCTATGCCTGCCTCTGTGGTGTTGTGACATGGGTTTCCACTTGTGCATCAATAAAGTCCTATCTATCTAATCCAATTCAAAATCAACGCTTGTAGAGATACAAGGTTTTTCATTGGACAGCAATAATACTTTTGCAGATTAGACTATTGTGTTTCATCTTTCTGTATTATTCAGCCCTGCGGTGCGATAAGACACCACCTCAGTGCGTGCAGAGTTTCTCTTCAGTGATAACCTTTGGTGTTTCCTCTGTGTCGCCTCTCAGACTCGTCACTCCCTCATTAGAGTCAGCTCTGTGGGAGAGAGGGCAGAGCGAAGGGGGGGCAGGAACTTTGTGACACGCTGGAAATGTCAGAGCTGTTGTTAGATGCTATCTGCCTCTTTCAGTCTTGGTCTCTTCATCTCTTGATTTAGAGTGAGGATATACAGCATGCTGAGTGTGTGCTTTATTTATTCATAGCAGACTGCTTGATCGGCCTGCGTCTTGGTGAAGGTCTTACTGTACATGAGATCATTAACCAGCAGTGGGTGATGAAAACACGAGATATGACGGGTTTAAATTTGGCTGTAGAAGTCAAGATTCTGCTTTGAACAAACTTGAACCTTTGACATTTCTGTTTTAATCAATCAGGTTCCCATGATCCTGGTGGGGAACAAGTGTGACCTGGAGGATGAGCGTGTGGTCGGCAAGGAGCAGGGTCAGAACCTGGCCCGTCAGTGGAACAACTGTGCCTTTTTAGAGACTTCAGCTAAATCAAAGATCAATGTTAATGAGGTAAGTTCCTCATTGGGTAGAGCCAGGCGATAAATTTATTTGATTAAACGTGTACTGAACGTCTGCATCATGAAATATAATACTGATAACTTTTACCTCAGGTGTTATTATTTGAGCACGATTTGAGTCAATAAACTACATTGTAATGTGTAATATTTACAAAATATACAGCTTGGTCTAACTTTAAAAGAAATGGTAATGTTGTAATTTACACGTGTTGCAGTGTTAATTGTGAAAAACAAGTTTTGTTACATAACGAGAGCTCAGCTGGCTGCACCTCAAAGGCTGGAAAACGACTCTGTATTCTCATCTGTGCTTTCGGTTTCTTTGGTAACGAGGGATCAAAGCTGTCGCAGTCTGTGCGAACTGTGAGAAGATTCTACTTTGTCCCTCCCAGGGTGTAGTAGCTAACACCAATGATGATGTCCAGTCCAGTTTCAGAAACATGAACAGCAGCAAATGAATGAGTGTGCCGATTTTTCTGCTCTGTCTCTGCTGAAACTGTTAAAGTGGAGGTGTTGCTTTGTGTAGTTCATAGCTGTATTTTTTAATTTAACATGAATAATAATGACAGCTCTGCACATGGTTCAGGTCTTTTATCATTCTTGCTCAACTGTAATGCACATTTTACAAATCAGATATTTTTGGCCATATGCAGTGTTTGGGGTGATGCGTTATAGAGTAACACAGTAGAGTACTACGATCACTTTTTTGTTGAAATTAGTAATGTAACGTGCTAATTTTGCACCTCAAGTAATCATCAGTTAGTTACATTTTCAAATAAGCAATCTGTTACTGTTACAACAAACCTGCTGCTAGCATACTGTGGAAGATATCCCATCCTGCAGTGTGTCAGTGCACAGGTGTAGCTCAGCTAACAAGATAGCAGAGAGGACGGTCTTTACGTCAAGAAAATATTCACATTATTTTGAATTTGTGGGTGAAAAAGAAAGATCGTCACAGTGAAATGTGAACTGTGCTTGGGTGATAAGTGTTTTTGAGCTGCGAAGAACTTAACTTCAAATTTGACGAAGCACCTGTGAGCTAAGCTAACAGCTCCACAACACTGGCCCGTTGAGGAGAAGGAGAGCGATGTCGGTGCTACAGCTACGAAACAGTCACTGCTTTTAGTTTAGTCTTTTAGTTCGGCTAAAGCTGTCACTCCGGTGGTAACGCAAAAGTACTAAAGTTACTTTCTCAGTAGGTAACTAATGTAACAAGTTTATTATAATTTTTTTTTATCATCATTTATTATTGGTAAAAGTAACGTTATCCAACACTGGCCCTATCGGTCATTAAAAAAAATGAATAATGAACAATGATACAATAAAATAACAATAAAACTCGTCACTTTATTGACATCGTTCCTGACTCAGCTTGCGTTTAAAATGTTCCCAGTTTAAGTTCTTTGGGTAAAGAAGTTCCACGTTACCCTGAACTGAAAAACCCGATTTACAAAACGGCTCCTCACACTTCCCCACACGTATGATCAAAACTTAACACATGTAACTTCCTAAGGATATATGTGATGTGATCTTTCTGTCCAAAGTTTTATTTGTACTTCTCTATATCAGGATAAGAGGCCTGATTGTTAAAGATGTTGCTTGAATAGAGACAGAAGATAATTTGAGAAAGACACAATGTAAAATGTCAGATGTCTGTTTTAAGAGAGTCAACAGAAATGGATTTGTATTGATAACATCTTTCTTTTTTTATATTGAGAGCTGCAGCTCCTTCCATGTTTCCATTAATGTACTCCACTTCCATTTTATGAGGAAGTGGCTAAAACGGCGTCGGAAAATATTAGTTCTTTGACCGCTGAAGCAAAAAATGCTGAGACTGCTTGAACTTTCTCTGTTGTAGATTTTCTATGATCTGGTGCGACAGATCAACAGAAAAACGCCGATGGAAAAGAAGAAGACAAAAAAGAAGTCAGGTTGCACACTGCTCTAAAACACCCTCCCACAGTCGCTCCAGGCCAGGTGAGTGGGTGTTGGAACAAAATTTCTCCAAACATGTGCAGGACTCCCGCTGCTCGCTGAGCGCTGGATTGTCACTGAACATTTCGACGTCTAATGCAGTAATTATAATGGTAATTTCATTAATCTTGACAGAAATCTTGCATGTAATATGTTGCAGTAATGGGATAAAATCTCAGCAAATTGAACTGAAAGCATCACTCATGTCTGTTGAAAGAATAATGACTCATGAATCATCTGTGTAGGTTTAAAAGCTGATATTTCAGTGGGAGCTGAATAAATTAAAGCCTTTTTTAGTCTTGTGGGGCCAATCAGTTGCACCATCATCTGTTTTAAGATGCCTGCTAAAGATTATTGTTTTAGTTTCTAGTGTCCAGTTTCTTCCAAATTACTGAAATCTACATGTGAGAAAATCTTTTATATTGCCTCACCTTTTAATTTTTTATCAAAATAGCTTTACAGTGTTTTAATATAAATGAATCAAGGTGTAATCCTCTCATGGATGTTGTGGCTCCACCTGCTGTCGGAGCATTGTAACTGTACTTAACACCACCACCAGTGTTACTGCATGTTCTGCTCCATTTACTTCAAATTATGTGCTGCACTAATGTACTAGACTTTGAACATTGGCAGACAGTGTTTCCCAAAGCGTGCCATTTGTTTGTGTTCACACGTTCGTGAATGTGAATCATTGGTTTATAGTCTTTTCACTTTGATATGAAAATCATCCTCAGGGGACTTGAAGCTCAGGTTGAGTGTGTAATCCATCACAGGGAACATCACGCTGACGTTTCAAGTTGCAGCGAGCTGCAGCGCTATGATAATCTAACTTTGACATCAGTAAAAGCAGACATAGTCAATTTTATTTTTGTTTATTCTGTAGAGCCCAGTATCACAAATTTGCCTCAGGGAGATGTACGATCTGTACAGCACACAACATCCTCGATCCTTAGACCCTGGATTTGACACAATGTTCCCTGTGATGGATTACCAAGTTTCAGATTGCAGAGGGTAGAAACAAAAGTCTGAAAGTGCAACAAAGGATAAAGGAACAGGTTAAGGAAAAGTAAAAGAATAGATTTAATATTCTTTATGTCGATCTTAAAACATTAAGATATGTTTTGTTCACTTACAAAAATTCATTCCTAATTCATTTCCAGTGTTAGAGATGCGAGACAACATCCACAGCCCTCGTGGGGGATCTTCTAAAGTCACAACAAAGTCTTTTAGTTCAAAAATCCTCACTTGTGTTTCAGTTCACCCACTGCAGCTCAGCAAACAGCCTCACATTAGCTTCAAGTAGCACAGAACAAAGGCTGGGATTTGTATGTTGAAATGTCTGGTGTGAACGTTAAGAAATATTACACCAAGCCAAACCTGATTTCATGTTCACGTGGACACCTGATTACTCCTTTAAGACAGAAAAAAATGCAGACATAAACTTTTAAGTGTATAATATGTATGATGTATTGACAGATTAATTGTCCATTCGTAAACATCGATCATCTCAAACCTTTTGTTCTGTGAGTCTGCTAAGACCCAAGAGGATGTGATAGACTCAGTGAGCTTGTCTAAAGTACTTTAGCCACTGATGGTTTATTCTTCCCAGTGTGAAGTCAATTGAAAGCCTCCCAGGGCGGTGATAATCAGTATTTTACAATAACAGTTTGAAACTGGTCGCTCTTATTGAGTTATCACCTGAATCTGCAGCTTTATATCCTGCTCTGATAAACAGCAGACAGACAGTTATCAACTATCTAATGGATCTAGTGGAGAGTTTAGCAGTGAAAGAAACAAGGTAGAACTTAAATTCATTATGTGACAAGGAAACATGATTACAGACTAATGATAATGTTGCTCTGTTAACTGCTGGATGTGTAAATTCACGACTGTTTGCTAACAACTCTGTCATATCGGCTAAATGTTTAAATCACAACAAAGACATTGTGTCCGACACATTTTTTGATGATATGTACTGACATTATTTTTTATTCTTACTTGCAGAAACTTGTAATGATTAACTGTTTCCCAGTGGATCGTGCCAGCATTCCAAGTCCTCTCCAGAGCATTTTGAAAAAGGCTGACAGAGATACTTCACCACTCGCAAAATGGCAGGAGACGGCACATACTCTCAAGATACTCTTCTCTGCTTTTTAATGGCGAAGAAATCTGCCTCTTTTTTTTTTTTTTTTTAAATCGTCAGCCTGATGACAACTCTGTTTTTGTCTCTTTTTTTGTTTTTTCTTCTCCAAGGTGTCTTTCTTTTAGGAAATATCAGTGTAAAAAAAGAAGAGACCATGGGTTTAAAAATCCATTTATGGGAACTAAAATGTTTTATTAAAAGTAACATCAATCTTTGGCATATTGTGACAATACGTTTGCAAAAGAAACCATGTGAAATGTTGGCCTTCTCGTACATTTCTGCACTAACAGTGTCAACGAAGATGCATCATTGTCCATAAGTTACTCGCTCCTACTTACAAGGATGTGTATTGATGAAATAACATCTTTTCCTAAGTGACTTTGTTTTATATTGAGAGCTGCAAGCCTTCCATATTTCCCATAATATATTCTACTTCCATTTTTTGCATAATAAAGCTAATGAAATTAGTATTTTATAGACTGATGGGGGGAAAATGGTTCGTTCTGATTTGTGTCTTGAGGCTGAAACTATATTGTACTAAACCAACTCTAATATTGCTTCGTGTTACCCTGTCACAGATGATTTTCCAGCTTTTATGAATGATTAAATTTTAGTACATTTTCATTATTTTTGGTCTTATTCTTATTGAACAGGTGATGTTAAATGTCTTAAATGTTTTGATTTGCTCAAAGTGTGTGGGCTAAAGCTACAGGATATGAACACTTTTTTTTTTCTTGTTTAAATCATGTTTTCTCCACAGCAAACAATAAGTGACGCTGGTAATGTACTGGTAAAGTCCTTCTCTTGCTGCTGCAGGACACACACAAATGTGAAAGGATCAATACTTCCAAAAGCCTTGACAAGATAAAAGTGTAACGAGTTATTTTCCTGTTGGCAGAAACGACAGCCTGAGCAAGTCACCAGAGTTTTAGCAGAGGAGTTGGTCGATCAGCTGATCTGCAGCTGAGAAAGAGGAACCGTGACTCCAGATTCTCAACAGCAGACTCAGAGGAAGTGAGGAAAAAAAGAAAGAAAAGCAGAATAGAAAGTGATCAGATGGTGGACTTCTGCAAGCGAAGGCGGAGGAGGCTCACTCATCTGCTCCACCTCAGGGTGATGGTGAGATAAAACGGCCTCTTAAAAGTGTGGCAACATTTAAACATAGCAACTGTAAAAATAACCGATCATGTCTGTCAGTCTAAAATATAAAGTGTCTGAAGGTTCAGCTACAAATTTAGTCTCAATAGACATGTTGATTGGGTCCTAATTGTATTTTGTGCCCTTGAGAACAATCATGTTAATTATTGATTAATTTAGTCTTTAAAATGTGAGAAAATAGTGAAACTTCTCTGTTGCAGTTTCTCAAAGTCTGACGTGATGCCTTCACTGTCCCTCTACAGGACTGGGCCCCACAAGACCTGTCAAGTTTATTTTAAACTTAAGAGGCACAAAATAGTGGTAAAAATTGTAATTATTTTTTCATTAATTGGGAGTACACCACAGGCTGTCAGGGCCACTGGGTAGTTCATGTTTTGTCTAGTTGCTCATTCAGCCATAACCCCAGCTCCAGCTGGATCAAGTCAGAAAAGCAGCGTCCCCTTCTTGTGCTTCTTGTTCCAGTGTTAGTTCAAAGTCACATCTCCCCTCCAGACTTCTCAGATGGTTTCATTTAGAGGTAAATCTAAGTAGCCAACATTTGAAAAATATTTTTAAAATGATCCAAATTTGTGCATCATTACTTATTTCCTCTCTCATTAATCATCTCAAGACCCCTCAGCTTCATCTTGTGGCCTCTCTGTGGAGGCCTGCCCTTAGGTTGGGAACCACTGGACTAAACCACCTTATAAAGTGTTTTTTTAAAAAAAAAAAAAAAAAAAAAAAAAAAACAGCTCCAGCTTGAAACACGATCTAATAATGTGATATAGAATAATATAATATAACTCCCAGCGGCCGTTTTTCCGCAGAAGCACTACTTTTACTTTTGATAGTTTCACTTGTGAGCTTTCACTTAAATGCAGGAAGTGTGCGTGTAATAGAGTACTTTAATATTGCTCAGTTTGTACTTTTACTCGAGTATTGGAGCCGAGTGCTTCTTCCACCACTGGCTGCAAGCAAGAAGATTTCAGATTGATGTCAGAAGTCCTGCTGTGTAACCTGTGCAGGAGCATGAACTATAGTAACCTCAGGTACCAGCAGTAACTAAACAATTAACGCCGCCTCCCACGCTTTAAATGTTCCCTCTACAGGCGTCAGATCAGACCTGCAGCTTCTCATTTCATCTCTATTTAAATCTTATTTCTGTGTGTTATCACCGCTGATTGATGAGCGGCGGGGACTGCCCATCTCTCTCACCTACCCCGGCCCTCCTCCCTGCCTCCTTTCCCCTCCCTCTCTCCCACACGTATGCATACAGACCGACAGGCTACGCGACCCCCCCTTCCTCCCTCCCCCCTCCTCCCCCCCTTCCATCATTTTCCCATCTCTTACTCACTCTCTTCCCTACAACAAACATGGCCGCGAAATCTGATGGTGCACCCGTCTCTCTACGAAACGAAATCCCACCCGAGTGTCCTTCCAGGTCGGACCCGCGGCCTCCCCAGCGCCGTCCCGACGAGCAGCGCTACTCCCTCCCGGACTGCTGCTGGACGCTGTGCGCCCTTTTGGTCTTCTTCTCGGACGGGGCCTCAGACCTGTGGCTGGCCGCGGACTACTACCTAAGGAGGTACTACTGGTGCTTTGCACTGACTCTGGTCTTTGTGATAGTCCCGTCCGTGGTCGTGCAAGTGCTGAGCTTCCGATGGTTCGCCTACGATTTCTCGGAAACCGTCGAGAGCGGCACGGCTGCGGCCGCCGTGGTGGCGGCGTCGGGAGCCGAGGAGAGCGACTTCAGCACCAAGGACAGCGGCGAGCGGGGCGCTGGCTGCACCGCCGGGGCCGGGGTGCTGCCGGGGCCGGGCACCGCGGGAGGAGCCCGGAGGTGCTGCAGAATCCTCATGTGGCTCTTCCAGGCCATCATTCACATCTTTCAGCTGGCACAGGTCTGGAGGTAAGTGTGAACACTCATAACGTGATCTAAAAATAAGGTGGTGCTGGTGGTGGTGGGGGGGACACTACACATTCTGCCTCTGCCTTTGTGTGTGCGTGTGTGTGTGTGTGTGTGTGTGTGTGTGTGCACATGCATCCTCCAAAGCCCCAGCATCACTCCCTTGTAGCTAAGCGCTTATGAAACCTAATCATTCAGGGGAGGACTGTGCCCAAAACGCCAGAATGTCTTTTTGTATTGTTTGACGTTTCTCCCCGGCTCGGGAAAAGAAGAATTAGACTCCACCCACCCACTCCCCTCACACCCCCACTCCCCAGACGGCGCTTTTAGGTCAATCATCTCCCAGGAAAATCATCAACTCATCCACACCAATCGCCTTAAATAGAAAAAAATAAATAAAATCCATTTGTCTTCAGGGGTTTGGGGCGAGAAGGAGCCTGACTGCTGAGGGAGACACATGAATAGTCATAAATGTCATGAGAGTTGTTTCCTGTTTGCAGTGATCTATGTGTTACTCGCCTCCCCATCACTTTTTTTTTCCCAGTGTATTTTCAGTTCCTAGCCGGAGGCTCCTGCTCTTATGTTTGCAAAAATCCATATCCTCAAAATCTCCCCGCAGTTTAAAGTCTGTTTCTCTGTCTCAGCTGAGTCCTAAACATATGTTTAATTACCATGCGTGCTCCGAGACTGGAAAAACAAACCAGCGCACACTTTGGCATTACTCTCACATGGGTGGTAGTAGGTCTGTAGGTCAGCCTGCTCAGTCAGTGATGGCGAGGCAGTGCTCAGGCTCAGAGTACTCTGATAGGTTTTGACAGGCTTGAACTGCTGCCAGCCGGGAGGAGGCATTCAGCTTGAACCGTGGTGGGAGGAGGGTTAGACAAAACGTGATCATGTTCAAAGACAAGTTGTGCGTCATAGACATATGGATGTTGTGTTACAAAGAGAGACAAATTATGTGTAATGTATGTGAAATCAGAAATCAATCGATTGATTTATCTGCAGGCCTACATAATCTCTCAGTCTGTGTCTTTTCTATGTGGTTCTTCTTCTTCCTGTCTCTTTAGACAGCCCTGTGGGTAATATATATTGATTCCTTATTTCCTCCTGGAGACAAAGACTTGTGTGTGTGTTAGAGAGAGAGAGAGAGTGTGTGTGTGTGTCCAGGAGCACATTAAAAAAAAAAACTGTGGCGGCACAGAATTACCGGTAATGCCATTAAAGCTGTTGTGTGCGCTTTCCGTTTATTGCTGCTGCTCTCAGATCAGCGTGTCTGCACATTAAGAGGATTACCACTGTGTGTTTTTACCCTCAGCTGTTAACTCGGGGAATGATCTGTCACTGATACACAGTTAGTCAGGTGAACCAGGATCAATTTAGACCTGGCTACCAGAATTAAATGTCAGTGCACATGAGATGGGATATGGGGTTTGTGTTACAGACAAGAGTGGTGTGTGTGTGCGATGTGTGTGTCTTCCTGTGTGACTGAAGCCTTTGACCCTCATTACTCTACGTATGCTCTATTTTCTCAGTGTGTTACATCCCAAGGCACACTTTGTGTAGCACAAACCTGAATAAAAAAAGGGTTACACAAACTCCCTCGTGGTTCAGTGGGCTTGTTGACACAGGGTTCTTCTGACCCTTGTCCCCGAGGCAATTACTGAGACATTTATAGCTTCAGTCCTCCATGGCAACCGCCAGTCTTTTTCAAACAAGTTTAATGATAAAGGTTATGATTTACACTTTGTACATTTGCATGCTATAAACTGATATCACATGTCAACACATTTGTGCAGAAATGTGTTTGCACAGTGCGCGTTTATGCCTACAAAATGATGTGTGCAAGGTCATTAAAGAACAAGTTGAGATGGAGGTGGCACTACATGTCAACAACACTCTGGGTGGAGGGATTTACACAGAGCTGAAACAGTGAGTTGATTAATTGAGTTGAAAAATAAGCTGCATTGTTTCTGTTACACCTGAATACTTGCAGGTTTCAGCTTTTTAAAAGAGAAGATGTGCTTCATTTCTTAATCATATGTTGTTATAAACGGAATATTTGGGACTTTTAGTCAAAAAAAAAAAAGAAATTTTAAGACGTCACCTAACGATTAATTTAAAAAACAATCATCAAAACAAGCATTAAACTTTTTCCCCCCTAACCTTCAACCTGAAGACTGGATTTAGAGCCTTTATTTGGGTTTCTTTTCCCTGCAACCCTGTCATGTTTTGCCTTTTCTGCAGCCCTCTGACTTATTTTATTTGAAGAGAGATTGCAGACAAGCTCCATACTCTCACAACCCTCAATGCCTGCACTAAAATTAAAACCAGGGAGCTGCTTAGTTCAGTTTCAGTCTAATCTAAATCCCAGAGGAGGAAGCAACCAGCTTTTTGGCAAGAACTACTGACAGCTCCCCAAGTTTGGAATAATGAGTTATGACTTCTGAGAGTCTGTGTTTGATGTCCAAAGGTTTTTGAAGCACAGAATTAAAACCGGAAATTCTCAACTAAACTTACTTCACTGATGAACGTGACTGAACTGTGTCCGCCTCTGATGCACAGGTACGTCCACGCCTTGTATTTGGGCGTGCAGAGCCGCTGGCACGGGGACCCCGAGCGGCGTCACTACTACTGGCGCATGATGTTTGAGAGCGCCGATATCAGCATGCTGCGTCTGCTGGAGTCCTTCCTGAAGAGCGCCCCTCAGCTGGTGCTGCAGCTCAGCATCATGATCCAGGCCAAGCAGGTGCTGCCCCTTCAGGGTGAGTGTGTCCCGAAAATGACCAATCACCGCAGCTGTCATCACCGTGTCAGAAATGAATCACAACATCAGTCAATCATTCGTCCGCTAGCCCACGCTGCTCATGATGAGTCACTTCAATCAGGCACCCACAGAGCAGGGAAATGCATATTCTTGCTGCGCTAAACGGTAAGACGAGTTACCCCAGAGCTATTTCCATCCTGTCTAACTTCTCTCTCTCTTCCTGCCTCCCCTCCTCTGTCTCCTCAGGGCTTTCAGCTTCTGCCTCACTGATATCCCTCGCTTGGATGATCTCCTCCTATCAGAAAGTCCTGAGGGACTCCCGAGACGATAAGCTACCCATGACCTACAAGGCCGTCATAGTTCAGATCCTGTGGCACCTGTTCACCATCGGGGCCCGCACGCTGGCCTTCGCCCTGTTCGCCTCCGTGTTCCAGCTTTACTTTGGCATCTTCATCGTGGCCCACTGGTGCATCATGACGTTCTGGATCATCCAGGGCGAGACGGACTTCTGCATGTCCAAATGGGAGGAGATCATCTACAACATGATGGTGGGCATCGTGTATGTGTTCTGCTGGTTCAGTGTGAGAGAGGGGCGCACCCGCTGCAGGATGCTCATCTACAGTCTGACTGTGTTCGTGGAGAACGTGGCGCTCACCACCGCCTGGTACCTGTACCGCGGCCCCCGCTCCTCAGACTTCTATGCCGTCATCATGGTGTGCGTGGTGGCCAGCAGCTACGCCCTGGGCACCTTCTTCATGTTTGTGTATTACTGTCTGCTGCACCCTGACGGCCCAGTCTCGGGGTGGGGCTACATTGTGGAGAAGGAGGTGCCCGTGGAGATGCTGGCCTCCCCGGCTTCCAGCCTCCCCCCCGACCTGGTGAACAGCCCCCCCAGGACCCTTCAGAGAACTAAAGGGTCAGACAGGGAGCAGGGGCCTGGGGTGGATGGAGACGTGTTTCAGGTACGACCGCCCCGGGGAGCTCAGGCCCCGGTGCCGCACCTCACGCCCAGGACAGAGGGGCCCGTCATCCGAATAGACCTGCCCAGGAAGAAGTACCCCGCCTGGGACGCTCACTTCATCGATCGTCGGCTGCGTAAAACCATCCTGGTGCTCGAAAGTGCCGCCCCGGTCACGCCAAGGATTCAGTACCGCTGTCTGGGCACACCCAAAGAAGTGATGGAGTACGAGACCACCGTGTGATGTGCTGAAGGCTGCTGTGACTCAGCTCGCTGCCATATGGACATCCTGCCTTAAATAAAAAAGAAAACGGCGGGTGGATGACTCTCACTGAGCAGTCAGTTTCAGCTCCACGCCTACTTGATCGCTCTCTGTACCGTCAGGAAGTGGAGACTATACGGGCAAAAGAAAGGGACAGAGTGTGGTGTCTTGTATTTTTTTTACAAAGACAAAGTTCTGTGATGTTGTCTAATGATGGTGCATATTTCAGTTTCTGTATCATTTCTCAGGTCAGGATGTGGTACAGGAAGAAGAAGTGGAGGTTTTAGTGGCAGAGCTCGCTGTCCGGTGAAGTTAGAGAGAAGCACAGGCAGGCAGAGAAGTGGAACTGTGTGGTGATCAATCAGAGGCAGGAAGCCCTCATCAGTGACGGTGCTTCAGCACATCCTCTCAAGGCGGTCGACAACAGAGGCGAGCCTTCAACATGCATGATTACTTATGGCAGCTAGAACTGAAACATCACTAAACAGGATTAAACACAATCTACAATAAATACAACACAGGTACCGATCATCACAGTCATGATTTTCCCATAGCTATTCACTCATGTTGAAGGAGTCTCTGCAAATGCTGCTTCAAATCTGAAGGGCAGTTCAAAAGCAACATTTGAGTTGAATGTAAAAACAGTTGAAAATGTGATTATTTGTGACAAGGCTTTGAGCATTTTCATGCTGTTAGTGGGATTTACAACATTCCTGTGGTACTATATTTGTTTTTTGAGGTAAGCTAGAACAAAAAAAAAGAAAAAAAGAAGAGATTTGTGTGTGTTTACAAGCAATCTGTTGTTTTTTGGGACATGTCATCACTATTATTCTAACCAGATTCACCTTCCTCCAGAATGTGTATGGACTGAAAAATAGCTACGTTATGATTTCCATATACATTTGCAGGATGTATTCTTACAGATAGGACTCTCGACAGTTGTATTTTCATACTGCACCCATCTTACACAGCAAAGGCAACAGGACAGATTATTCCGTGTAAATTAAACTGTACAATGAAATGGAAGTTGCAGAGGGACAGCACTGTCTGTAATTGTACTGTATCCATAATTTGTTGTCTGAAAAATGAACAAAAAAATGAACAAAAAAAAATAGCTGCAGACTTCAGACTCCTAACAAGAATAGCTTTGATATTATTGATGGTACAGGCATGTGGTACGTTTGGTAACACTTTATTTTACAGGTCCGTTATTTCCTCATATTTGAACTTTCCCAGATAGAAATATGACAGTCGATATGAATTTAGGGAAAATAGAAGCAAAGTTTGATTAGTTTCCTTGGTTAAATGTGTTATAATAACTGCTCTATTTAAATCCAAGTAAAAGTTTATTATTTTTTTCAGTGATTATTAGACACTTTACTCTTCATAAATCGTGAAGTGAATGTCTGTCGACAAACTGCACATAAAGAGTCTACAGTCGAGGCGTTTAATTGGAATTAAAGCTGAAAGGATGAATTGATTAGTCGATCGACAGAAAAAATCTGGGACTATTTTCATAATCGATTCTTTGTTTCAGAAATTTTTAAGCAAAAAATTGTGAAAATATTCCAAATATTTGCAGGTTTCTGTCTCAAAAGAGAAGATTTTCAGGAGGTTTGTGGACTTTGTGGACGTCAAACAACACGAGACATTTAAAGACGTCACCTTCAGCTCAGTTAAATTTTTTGTCTGTTTTTTGATGTTTCATAGACAAAATGATAATTATTAGTTGCAGCCGAAATTGGAATTGATTATTTGGATTATTTTACCTGAATTACAAAGGACCTTCTCAGGAACCCTACTAGAAAATTATCAGGAATTTATGGATCTGTAAAATAAAGTTACTGTGCTTTCTTTTATCAGGGTTGTTTTTCTATAGAATAGCCACAAGAGGAAAATTTCTGAACCGTGTGTGTCTGTGAGTGTCTGTGTGTATGTGTGTGTGAGCTCACATACCAGCATGTGTATGGGTGTATGTGGCGGGGGAGGCGAGGGGGGGCGGGGGGTCCTGCCATGTGTATTTAAGTTAATTTGAAACTGTGTCACTGAGAAATTACAGTTTTGTTATAAACACTGTCCATTCACTTGTTTTTCCCAGGTGACACTGAAGTAAAGAAAATAGCCCACAGAGCACCTTTAACCACCCCTGTTGCAGAAACAAAGGGCCCAGAGAGGCTCAGATTACGGTGCTAACTGTTCGAGTCCATCACGTTAACAAACCATATAATGAGCTTGTTGTGTCAGGAGTCATCGGGCGGGGCTGTACCTCAAACACAAAGCTAGAATCAAAAAGCCTTAAACTGGTCATGCCAGACTGTTGCTGTTCAGAGCAAGAAAAACAAAAAGTTAACAAGAAGGTGAAGACAATTTCATTATGTTGTTGTTGCTACAATAAAGAGCAATGTGTTTACCTGATTTCTGCTTTTACTGCCTTTTTACACAGAGAAATGAAATACCTCAGGTAGAGAGATGACCTCATGGTGGCGCTAGAGAAAACATGTGGAGGACACTGAAGCCTTTAGGGTTCCTTGTCTGCAGCAAAATGTGTCTGTCCATCCAGTAGATGTTTAGATATTTCACTGGAGAGGGTAAAACTTTGACCTGCAGGTGGCGTTTTTCACCTTCTGGGCACTGAGGATGTCTGTACCAACTTTCATGGCTGTTCAAATGTTGTTGAGGTGTTTTTCTTAAGAACAAACATGTCAGCTTCATGGCAAGGTTAGAGGAAAAGTCAATTTGGGATCGTATGCTGTCATTCATAGAGCCATATTAGCTAAAGAAACTGCATTTAACTCTGTATTTAAGATAAGATAATCCTTTATTGGTCCTACAGCAGGCTACAGCAGGCAAATTGACATTGTTGCAACAGCAAACAGGAATAGCAAAAAACAGAAAAAGGCGTTCATAAGGAAGCACTAAATATCAGTAAATACAAAACAATATAACCAAGACAATATATAAAAAATTACAAACCCAATGAACAATACAAACAGGACCATACACACTGTAACCACTTGGATCTGTATTCTGATATTGCACAGGCTGAAATAAGAACCCCTGAGTGAAATAATATTCCACAGTATGAGTGATAGATACGGTGCTTTTATTTGACAGAAATAAAACTCATCGATCGACTGAGGAAAAAAATGTAAATGAATCAAAGTTAGGTTGAAAGGCTCATTTTCATCTGAATAAAATGACAAATCCCATAAAATACATGGTACACAACAGACTAATACAGTACACATAGATAGATAGATAGATAGATAGGTAGATAGGTAGATAGATAGATGAACTTGTACTCGCTGCCTACTGTATCCACAGAGGTCACAGAGGTCAACAGATGAAGCTGTTCTGTAAATCAACATTCACTCTTTGATGTTTTATCATTGTAACCTGTGAAGGAAGGAAGGAGCAGGATTTCATTGATCGTTCCTGCTCAGGAGATAGAACAGCTTTCACACCTCAGTCCCCAGACTCACTCGAGCTTCATGTTTACAAGTCAGTGGGGTGTGAAACCAAAATGGAAATCCTTTGCAAACTGTCCCATTAACTCCAACTGCAGCGGTAAAATGAGAGAACAAGCAGCAGCCAAGCTGTTTCTTTGGAGCTCGTCTTTGATCACACAGTCACATTTTACAAATGCTAAATACATCATTGGTGCCATTTCCCTCTGACGTGAAATCATTCTCAGATAACTGTTGCAACAGAAGTAGTATAGTAAAACTTATGAAATATAAAGGGACTATTCAGATGAATACAAAACTGAAAACTGAACACACAGGATCAGAAGCTGTTGTCTCAAGCTGACTGACTTCTATTGTTTCAGATACAAGAAACTGGTTTATTAATAATTCTACTAATGTCAAATATCACTTTTAAAGATTGCAGATTAAAACAAGCTTTTAGTTCAAGGCTTTGTGAGTGTCCTGGGCACTGATTCCCACTGTTCTCCTCACTACAACACCCTGCATTAATAATTTATTCGTTTATTTATCTGGATCCTCATTAGCTATAACAGCTACTCTTCCAAGGCTCCATAGGGAAAATTCATGAGACTACTTTACATAAATTAGAAGTATACATACATACATACATACAAATATACGTGTGACATGCATATATATATATATATATATATATATATATATATATATATATATATATATATATATGCACTTGAAAATTGGTAACAACTACACTGTCTCCAAAACATATCCCTACCTCTATTTATGACCTCTATTTATGTGCTTTTCCTTAGATTATTTATTATTAAAGACATCATTTAGCAGTTTGTAAACCCCTTTAAAAGCTTCTGATATCATTCATCAGCTTTTCAACACTGATTTGAATTTGGAAAGAAAAAAATAATTACATATTTGTATAATTAGGTTTAAACTTGAGAAAGAATAGTGTAGAGCGGCTTAATCAGGAAATATTCTGTGATTATAATTGAATCAGTCACAGAAAACCCATTAAATTGAAGTTACTGATTTTAAATGTTCCTTTGTTTCCAGGGCACCGCCCACTGTTTCCATCCACCCAATCAAATGCGAGCACCAATAATATTTTTGCATAATAGCTTTCTTATCCAACCACCTACGAGATTTACGAGACAAGCGTATTTCAATTTGCATAACTACCAGCACAGCCAATCATCAGACAGAGGGGGCGGGGCTAGCGCTCTGGTACCGGTCAGTCGTTGCCTTTGCGTTCAACAGCCACATTTCAAACTAGAATGGCGACAGCTCTCTGCGGTCTGCAGTCTACCGGCAGTAACAGTAAACCGAAAACACACCGAGAGCAGCGGAGGAGAGTCAAGGACTCCAGAAGGAGACAGGCGGCACTATTGTTCCTCAATAATATCTCACTCGACGGACGGCCCCAGTGTCAGTTAAACGATGGGAATACCGACCAAAGAGCCGCCGAGGAGCACCGACTTAGGGAGAGAGACGGCAGCGCAACGGTCGTGCCCTCGCCGGCGGATAACCAAGGACCGGTCGCACAGGTGACAGAGCCCATCGCAGCCGGCAGTGGCTCGTCCTCCAGTTTTCCCGGGGTGGTTACTCCTACCCGACCTTCTTTGGTAATGTCTCCGGGACCTGCCGGGACAAGTGTTGTGGGGGCCAATGAGGTATTTTTGGAAGGTGGCAGTGCGGCCGAGTCGCTAACCCCGGACACCCCTCTGTCTCCTTTGCCCACCGGACACCAACCCTGCTCCCGTGTCAGGTCAACGCCCGCCGCGCTGAGCCCGGTCCCGGCCGGTAATTCTCAGGATTCACGGCAGAGGTGAGCATATTAGTGGCCAGTGTATCACTGTGGGCCTTTAAAAGGGGTTCTGACTTCCGCATAAAATGAAACCAGTTATCATCAAAGGAACTGACTTTAATTTTCTTTTAGTAATATCTGTCTTTCTATATATTTTAACTATAATTTCACCTATATGTTAATATTTTATTGTAGATTTACATCAGGGTTGTTTCTGTAAACACTGTAAACACACCTGTATTTCTACTGTCTTGTATATATATCATTGTTACTCTTGTGTCAGGTGACAGATTTATTTATTAGATGTTAATGTTTGGAGAAAAACGTAACAAATCCTGTCCCTCTTGTATAAGGAGGGCTGGTTTAGACCCTGTACTTTGGCCTTACCTCCAAACCTCTGATGTAAAGAGATTTATATTATTGAAAATCCAGATTTTAGAGCCTGTGAAGGTCCTTTTGTTTGGTTGATGCCGTGCCAGCTTTCATGAAATGGCCTCTGTGTCTCCACTCAGGTTGAGGAATGTCTCTGGTTCTCCTGGACCCAAGGTGCCAAAGAAAGTCCACTTCATCAAGAGTATGAGGCAGTACGACACCAGAGGATGCAGGTGAGTCTCCAGCATGTATTTGCATACACAAATACATTTACATACAGAACACGGAGGAGGAATATGTGAATAACTCTTACTGCACCAGTTTTCCTGTCAGAGCAAATCAGAAAACAAAGGCTGTTTTATTCTGGACTCTCAAATAGGCCTTCACTAGCAGTGTTACACTCCCTCCGTCCCGCTAGTATTGTAATAAGCTTCTTAACTCTGGCAGAGACTTAGTTTGGCCTGCAGACGAACAACAGCGGTACAGCTGCTGAGTGGCGAATGCAACAGTGAATTTAATCACCCTTGGAAGCTCAGCAAAAGCCAAAAGAGGTGCAGTGTGGAAACGTAACATCCTATTGCACCAACAGTGAGGTAACCCCAGTGCAAGACGGGACTGAAATATCACACTGCAGGCTGTTTGTTAAGCTGGTTGACCTGTGGTAGAAAGAGAGTGTTAGGGTTCTGTTTTATGGTAAATGATCACAATCTGTAGTCACTGACAAAAAAAAGCAAACATGTCATATAGGTTTTTCTTTTCTCCACTAGCCATACCACGGTTGTTTTGACTCCCCATTTTTCATTTCTCCTCCACATCTCACAGTCTAAAGCAACGTCACATTCATATGTCATGTGTTTCCTGCTGGTGTGTGCAAAACAAAGATGGAGAAATCCTAAACTGCCCCACACATGGTAGCTTTCTGTTTCTATTTGAGGTGGTTGCACATTGTGTGTTTGAAGCAAAGCTATCGAGGTTATGTAACAAAGCTAATTAATACCAGTGGATTCTGTGTTGCGATATCGTCCCCCTGTAAGATATTTGATATGTCTCCCTCAAGGTCTGACCTGGGAGTTTACTGCTGAGTGTCCACAGCAGACAGAGACTGCTGACTGTATGTTACTGACTGGTGTTTTGTGTTGGAGCTGAAGTCTCCTCTGGTGTTTGTGCAGTTTTCTTAGTCCTAAAAAGCAATGTTGTATTTACCGGTTGTGGTGCCGTTTGATTGTAGACTGTGACCCGTCATTTCTGTCAGCTCTGGTGAAGGTGAACTGTGTTTAGTGGTTTCCTGTCCCTGGTTTGTGCCTCTTGTATTTTATCTTAAAATCTTACAACCATCTGGATGAAAAAAAAAAACATCATAACCTTCAACGATCAGCCAATTAATCTAGTTGTTGATCCACAGAAAACTATTTTGATAATAGATTTATTAATCAAGTAAAAATAACTAAATATTTGATGGTTTCAGTTTCTCCAGAATATTTGCCACTTTACCACGTTTATGTTACAGTGAAGTGACCATCTATTTCATGTTATACAACAAACAACAAATCAATTAACTGAGAAGATAATCAACAGTTTAATTGATGATGATGTCATGTACATTGGTACATATTGATGTTTCCAGTAGTTTACATTTTAATACAGTAGTGCTTAAACATTTTGCTTGTGTTGTATAAAAAAGAGCAGGAATGTCATTTTCAGCTGCCTGGATCCAGGAGGTCTGGTTGAAATAAAATTATAATCCAGATGGTTAAGAACTATTTTTTATCATTTATTAATTGAGAAAATAATCAACAGATTAATAGATGATGAAAGTGAAAGTACCTGATTTCCCTGAATATAAATAACTGGTGAAAAATCTGAATCTTCAAAGACTCTTTTAATCTTATCGGATAGAAAAAATACTCTGTTTGCTGTATTAGGTAGCCGGAAATAATATAATAACACAATTTTTTTCATAATAGAAGCATAATACTAAATGAAGATATTGGAAAAAACATCTCTCTCTCTCTCTCTCTCTATATATATATATATATATATATATATATATATCTTGTTTTTCTTGGATTTGGAAAAATCCAAAGGAAAAAAATATTTTTATTGACAAACACACAGAGTATTTTTTATCCAGATGAAAAATTATTTTGATCAGTTGATTTCCAAAGTAGTTGCCTGTTCATTTCCTGTTGATCGACTAATCGTTCAGCTCTGTTTATCTCTGTGGCTCGAATGTAAGGGTAAAATATGAGAAGCACAAACTGAGGCTCATCCAGGTCTCAGATTTTCCCTCTCCTGCTTTAACCTTTAGGTAGCTGTCGATAGCTGTTAAGCTGTGGTAGTGATCAAAGTAGAAGCAGCTCTGTGACTGATTTCGCAGTCACTGCAGCTCCAGTACTGAAGATCGTCCTGTGTACAGTAGATGCTGAGTAGCAGTGAGAGCTGTTGTTGCTTGTAGACTGACACACCATCTGTTCTGTCTGCCTGTACTTGCTGTGTCCTGCAGGATCATGCTGATTTGTGCCAAGCGGTCGCTATATGCTGCTTTCTCAGTGCTGCCCTATGGAGAGAGTGCTCACCTCAGGTACAAAGCACCATCCCAAGCAGAGAGCACCCCACCCACCCAGTCACCCATTGCTTTTATGTTTTCATCACCCTCCTCTGTGAGCCATATCATTCTCAGGAAAGAGCAGTGTGTGTGTGTGTGTGTGTGTGCAGCATGTGGTGAAAATGACATAAATGTGACTCTCTCTGAACAGTGACCCTAAGCTGGAGGCTCAGAGACAAAGGCTGTCCTCTGTGGTGGCTGCTGACCTGCTTCCCTCCTTGGAAGGAGTGGAGCTGGGCACCTATGGCAAAGTAAGTGTCTATCTGAAATACACTGACCCAGCACTTTATAAGGAACAACATACTAATACTGGATTCCACAAGATGGTCAGGGAAGTGCATAATCAATCGATTATTTATCGCTGAGAATTTTGTCGATCAGCAGGATTTTAATCTGTACGTTCATATCAGAGAGGTTGTGTCGTGTGTCTTGTAATAGTAATATAATGATTTTCATTAAATGGCAGCAACCAGCAGGAGACCCATGGACGCCAGAGCTTTGGGTTAATTTGTTCGGTTTGACTCCCTTTTCTTCTTAGAATAAAGATTTCATTGAGGAAAAACACACTCAAAATGTCTTTATTCTCATTCGAATAACAACACCAGTGCACAATTGAACAAAATTTTGTTGCACCTGGTTCCCATTTAACAATGATGAATAAATAACCTAAAACAATATCAAAATAAATATAATTTAAAAACTAAAAATGCACAGTATATGACTTTACAGAGCTGAACTTAACTGAATTCAGTGCACATGGTGGAAGAATAAAGTAAATTGTGGCCATAATAGAAAGCACATGGTCAGCAACAATACTCAGATAGACCGTGGCATTCAGACAATGATTGGTTGGTATTAAAGGACCCAAAGTGTGCCAAAAAAACATTCTCTAACCTATCGACACCACCACCACCAGCCTGGACTGTTGACACAGACCAGGTTGGGTCCTTTTCTGACCGGACCACTTACCTGTCTCAGCAGAAATCCAGACCAGACTACAGTTTTCTGGTTTTCAGCTGTCTGGTTTTGGTGAGCCCGTGTCCACTGCAGCCTCAGATTTCAGTTCGACGTGGTTTTCTGCTGTTGTAGCTCCTCCACCTCGAGGTTCAACACATTGTTTATTCTGACATGCTTCTCTGCTCACCACAGCTGTAAAGAGTGGTTATCTGAGTCACCGTCTGTCTGCTCTGACCAGTCTGGTCATTCTCCTCTGAGGAGTTTCAGTCTGCAGAGCTGCTGCTCACTGGATGTGTTTTGTTTTTCCTCACAGTTCTGGGTGAACTCTAGAGACTGTTGTGTGTGAAAATCCCAGGAGATCCCACAGTCAAAGTCACTGAAATCACATTTTCCCCTCATTCTGATGTTTGATGTGAACATTGACTGACTCTCCTGGCTTGTATCTGCGTTGTTTTATGCTTTGCACTGCTGCCACATGATTGGCTGATTGGATAGTTGCATGGGGTGTTCCTAATAAAGTGCTCAGTGAGTGTACAGTGCTGTAACGAGAAGCGGAAATTCCCTGTCATTAATCAGATAAATCTACTTGATTTGAAGGTCTCTCTCTGTCTGTCTCACTCTCTCTCCTCCTCAGACGGTGTCGTATGCTCAGTTCCTTTATCCGACCAATGCCCTGGTGAGGCAGAAGAGCGGCAGCGTGCCAGAGAGCTGCGCCGCCCAGACTCCTCAGTCGCGTTTCCGTGGCAACGGGCAGAGGAACTTCACCCTGGCTCGTCTGAACAACAGCGTGGCACAGGAACCAAGTACGGCCTCAGATGAAACGCACACCTGCTTCTTCACTCTTCACCTGAGTTCAGATGTTTTTACACTCTCTGTTTTATTTTGTTCTCAGGCACAGAGGAGGTGACGGAGTACGACCCGAACCTGCTCAGTGACCCCCAGTGGCCCTGTGGGAGACACAAGAGGGTGCTTATATTTGCATCATACGTGGTGAGAATTTATTTGCATTCAGTGGGTTTACAAAGACAGGCGACCAGGTCACATACTTAAGTCTTGGTTGTGCCACTTCGGGTGTGTTTCGGTCTGTACCAGACTCAATCTTCACACAACATTTGACAAATTACATTATTTGAAAGCTCTAAGTCTCCTGATTCTATCTGCGTAAAGTATTTTCACATATCACTGCGACAGCTATTGATACAGAATAGGTTCAGACTTTTAGATATTGCTTTATATGTTAAAAAATAAGGCAAGGCAAAAAAAAATTTCTATCAAGCTTGTATCTCTAACTTTGGTTCAACGTCTCTTACACTCATTCTGACTTTTTAGTTGTAAAATTCAGAGTTAGATTTCTAAGGAGACCAGGTTTATGACTGTAATCAAAATGTTTGAAGAGCAGAATCCTGTTTTACACATATTGTTGTTACACACTGCTGGGAGGTAATGCAAGAACTGATCTAATAAAAATTTAGAGGCAATATCACCCCCACTGGTTTTCCATCATACTTTCACTAAGATCGTGAATCAGGTCTGAATTGAGTTTTATGAGGTGTTAAAAATATCTTTAAAAGTATGGGATGCATCGGTAAGTGTGTAACATGTTTCAGGGCTGAGTCCATTTGCTGCATATGATCGCCTTTCTCCACTGTCACTGTGATAATAAGGGCAAAAATTCCCCAAAAATAGCTTTAAAAATCTTAAAAGGCTTAAATTTAACCCTGAACCACCAGAAGTCAGTTTTCACCACTGAACATTTGACTTTTTGTTAAATTCAGACACTTTTGTGCTGAAGGAAAACTCCACTCTGTTTGTCTGTCCTCTCACTGATCAGATATAAATGCACCAAAAAAAAAGAACCGACACAGCATCTTCTTATAGTTACAGATAAACTAAGAGTCATGTTTACAAAATAAGGTTGGGGGAAGGGGAGAAATCTGATCACTGAGCTGCTGCATGTTTACATGTACAATAATGGTTACTACATTGTGTTCTCACATGGACTTTGATTCAGAAGTCAGGGCCATTTAATTTTACTTGTTGTAAATTGTTCTGATATTTAACTGTAAAATGAAACACTTTCCCACTTCTGAATGTACATCCAGCTCTGTTAGAGAGAAAAATACATCCATTATGTTCGCGTTCACATGATTTTATTGCTGCTCAGTAGATCTTATCACAAGACTGAAACCTCTATCGTGAGTGAATGTGTGTGAAACCAGCTTCACTGACACAATTTACAAGCCAAACTGTGAAGCTTTATTGGGCTGTAATTCATGCTGACATGTTTTTCCATCTCTGCAGACGACTGTTATTGAGTATGTGAAACCATCAGACCTGAAGAAGGACATGAATGAGACTTTCAAGGAGAAGTTTCCTCACATTAAACTGACACTGAGCAAGATAAGAAGGTACAGATAAATTAAATTCTGCTTTTGAAAGTTGAACCTTGTTGTGCCTCCTCACTTTTCTGATCAGTAACTGTCCCACTCCACCCTCCACCAGCCTGAAGAGGGAGATGCGTGCAGTGAGCGAGGAGTGCAGTCTACAGCCAGTCACCATAGCGATGGCCTTTGTTTACTTTGAGAAGCTGGTGCTGCAGGGTCGCCTCAACAAGCAGAACAGGAAGCTGGTGGCGGCGGCGTGCGTGCTGCTGGCTGCAAAGATCAGCAGCGATCTGCGGAAGCCAGAAGTCAAACAGCTCATTGATGTGAGTAAAGTTTGAACACACGCAGTCCTCACTGTTAGAAAAGAGAAGAAACCTAACAGCACGTCATGTCGACCTGTAACCTGTCAGAGACGTGAAGACGAAGTGGAAAAACTTGTAACGCGTGTTGTATCCAGCTCAGTGTTATTCACCAAACATTATCCTTTCAACTCCCCTCATTATTCAGGATTGGAAGCAGGAAACAGGGCGTGTGGATAAAAGCTGAATTATTTAAGCTGGTTAGTGTTGAAGTAAGGAGTCTTACTATTACTACACAGCAGCTCCTCTGACTCAGCTGCTGCTGAGTGGAATGAAACTTTAACCACACATTTAAATTTTAACAGTGTTTCCATTAAACATTAATCATATGTACTCTGCATATATGGAGAGGAAACTCTGTGCCTTCAGTAGGGAATATTTTGAAATGGTTTACAGTTGTAGCCCTTAATATTTTAGGCCTGGTTCATTTGGTGACACTGTGGTTAACATGTAGTAGAGTCTTGCCTGTTTCGACACAGTCAGGGAGTGGTGAGAGATCACAGCTGACTACTACTTTCAAATCCAGGTAGACAGATACGGGCTAGTTTTAGTCATAAAAAGCACTTTTTTACTCTGTTTCAGTGGCACACAGCCAGTTATAGTTTTCTCTGGAGGGGTCTGTAAACGGTGAAGAGAAAATTTATTAAATGAAAGTAAGAACAGGAAAAGAGGAACCAAGAGCAGACTTTCAGGTACGAACTACAGAGGTACTGAAAGCGGTTATTAATAGAATTTATAGTGATAATTATAGAAAATAAAGAAAATTAGACTGTCGTGTGCACATCCACAAAGTGTCAGGGGCTTATTTTAGATACAAACTCTCAGACTATAAGTAAACATCATAATCTAACCTCTGTAGAGTAAGAGATTGTTATTTCTGAGTCACCCCAGACAAGAACTGGCCTCAGCTACCGCTAAGAAAACTGTCCAGCTCTGCCACTGCACAATTTGTGTTTCATTGTGCACATTACACAGTGGAGGAATACACAGTGCAGGGGAGAAATTCAACTGAATTTGTATTAAATCTGGTTGTTTAATCAATATTAAGCTGCAAGATATTCTTTAAGTTCCCTGTTGTAGGTTAACCTGCAAATTTCTAGTTCATTCCTGTTAATTCACATGGAAACTTGTGAACTTGCAAAAGTCTGGAAAAAAATTTCCAGACTTTTGCAACCCTACTTGCCTCACAGCTGTGAATGAGCCAGTCACTGTGAAGCATATTGCAAACAGCTAATGCAGATGAGCTAATATAAGCATGACGTCAGTGCTCTGCTTGGACTAATGCTAAGCTTCATATTCATGTAGCTGCAGTGGATTCCTCTACAGTTAGAAAAATATAAATTACTTTGTAATTATTTTAAACTTTATCTACAACAGTCTGTGTCATATATATTAGATTAGACATTGCATGAGCATTTAACAGTGATGGAGAAGCACCAGGAAACATAAACCACTTCAACAGTTTTAATATTTCACTGTTTACCATCATCTCCATCTTTTTTACCTCCAACATTCCTTTAAACTCTTCCTCTGTTTTTCTCCCCCGTGGACGAGCAGAAGCTGGAGGAGCGTTTCCGTATAAACAGGCGGGAGTTGATCCCTCTGGAGTTTCCGGTGCTGGTTGCCCTGGAGATGGGACTTTACCTCCCTGAGAGCAAGGTCATGCCGCACTACCGCAGACTGGTGCAGCAGGGTTAGACTGGAGGTGATCGATGTCTGGTGACACTCCGCTGGTTTCATTAATAACACCAGCAAGTGTGTGTGTGTGTGTGTGTGTGTGTGTGTGTGTGTGTGTGTGTGGTGTGTGTGTGTGTGAGTGTGATATGAATCAGAGCTGACTGAGTGTGTGTGTGTGTGTGTGTGTTGGATCGACCAGTTAATAAGCTGTTGTGTTTGAAACAAAATAATTCTGGTACTATTTATTTCCCGTCAGTCGTGGCTCGAGTCACTCTCTGTATATGAAGAATAACTAGTTTACACTCGGTGGTGAATATTTTAGACTTGATGGCATGTGCGTCTACCTGAATGTCTTTTTAAGCGTTTGTACGTGTTGACGTTCTGATGAGCTCTACGTTAGAGATGTTCGACGAGCACGTTAATTGTGCTTTTAATTTCAGTTTCTCATGACCCGTGTGTTTTTGATGGTACGTCTTGGTATTCTCCAACTGTTTTAAATTGATTGTATGCTGTGATGTTTGTGTTTGTGGAAAAAAAAAATCTTCACTTGCACCTTTCTCGTTACTATACAGCCTGTATAGTATTTATTACAAATGACAAAGAGCCACACTGTTGATTTTTATTTTGTAAATGCCTTTTAAACCCACTGTGACACTGAAGCATTTTTAGCCATTAGAGTAAAATATAAAACTGTAGATTGTGGGTTTTTTGTTTTGGAAGTGGCCTTTAATGTACCGTACGTCCAACAATAATCCAGCCTCACTCATGTATTTATCTTGCTCTTGAATAGAAATATTCATGAGGCAGCTCCGTGTTCGTCGTCGGTTGAAAAACTGTGTTAATATCCAGCGTCTGTGGTGTCACATTTGAGGAAACAGGATTATGGAAGCATGTTATTTATACTAAGGGTGTTTTTTTTCTTCTCATGTTTCATGTCATTACCCAGAGATATATTTTTGTTAAATGCACTGGAATTTATTCCTCAGTAGTCTGGTTAGGTGTTGTATTTTTCAGTTCTCAGGAATTTTAATTTCTCTTATCTTTGAATGAATTCATAAAATCTAACCCAAAGAGAAATTTAAAAGTAGCTGTCGTCGCCAAAATCACCTGCGCTCCATCGTAAAGCAGTGGAAGGTAACAGCATTGTAGTGCTTTGACAGAACAGGAAATCCAGCTGTTGTTAGATCTTTAGTAAATGAATGGATGTATGAGTCAGACTGTATTAATCTGACTGCAGTGCGTATTGTGAAGTAACTCTTCTGATTTTTGTGCCATTAGATGAACAAGTACGGAGGAGGGAAAAGTGCCTGAAACTACAGTGGCAGTGAAATGATTAACCATCTTATCATGAGTGATATTTTAGCGTTGACATTTCGTCGTCTCGCTGCTGTAGAGATCCTTAAATGTTGAGGTTATTCTCTTGTTGTCGGGGAAAGATAATCACAGACGTCTTTCTGGACAGTGTGTACAGTCGTAGACACAACAGTGATTCAGTTTGTCTGCAGTGGTGAAAAATGTGTCTGTATGGTTGGTGTCAAATTGCTAAATATTCATCGTTTTCATACTGTAAAATGAATGTTTTTGAAATATATTTTCAGACATTGAAAAGACATTGGAGTTTGAGTTTGTTTTTTCAAGTCGTTAATCAATAATTGATGGTGTGTTTGAAGCTGTTTTCATCTCTTCAGGGCGGTTTGGGTACTAAATAAAGTCTACTGTAGACTCGGCCAGAAAATAAACAACAGATGAGCGTGTTTTCTCAACACTTTACTGTTTCCTTGTGTTAGGACAGGATGGGCTTCTAGCTGACATGCAGGAAGAATACATGTTCATTCAGTTAAATCAGTATATATTAAATCAACACACTGTCGCAGGATGAACACAGCACGATCAGCTCAGAGGGAGTCTTTAGTCACAGTTTCTACTATATTAACCACAGTCCTTATCCTTAATGTGTTAACAGTAACAAAAACAGCAGAAGCAGCTAAATAAATACATTAAATAATAACGCTGGGAGTTCTTAGTCCAAACTCATGTCTTCATCGTCGTCTTTCTTGTCTTTGGAGTCTCCGTCCTGGTCCGACTTTGTCTCCGTCTCCATGGCTTTGGCAAAGGCCTCCACATCTGCAAAGACAAAAACGTCCAGAAATTAGGGCTGAAAATAACAATAGTTTTCAAGTATTACTAATTATTATTATTATCAATAATTATTACTGCATTAGTGTGTAAGTTTGACAACTTACTGCTGCTATGCCAGAAAAATAAACGCCGCTTCAGTTATATTGTGAAAAGTTTGTTATAACAAGATATTATCACGTAATTACAACATACAAATGTATCAATATAAAACTGATCTTGTCATGACATGAGATGTTTGATGTTATAACAAGCTAAGTTGGTCTCTCAGTTGAGGTGAACTCCCCGTGATATATGAACTGGCTCAGTATCATCCACGATACTGAGCAAGAAGCAAAACACTTCTATATGTAAGGATTTAAATTTTATAAAATCAAATGTTTCTGTGTAAAATCTTAATCTAAAGTAACTAAAACTGTCAAATAAATATTGTGGAGTAAAAATGATATCCTGTGTTGAAGTATTAAGTATCTTAGTGTAGAAATACTCAAGTAAATTGTACTTAGTAACATTTCACCTCTGATTAAAAGTAATGTCACTGTTAACATTTCAGCTTTCTCAGTGCTTTGTAATCTCTTTCGTAAATATAAAAAAAGACTGAATGTTTTAGCAGTGAAACACAGAGATACAGTGTCTGTGTTTGATGTGGGTGAAACACTGACCTCCTTTGTTGGCTGCATCGACAGCCTCTGCAGGCAAACCAAACTGGTTCATTAGAGGCCCTAACTGCCCGGACGCCAGAGCGCTGCTGAACATGCTCATTGCCTGAAGAGACACGATAAATACAGAGAATGTTACCAACAAAAGACGGCCTCACAAGGACCAGAGTTCTGCTCCGAGGAGGAAACCAAGAGTGGTTTTATCAGATGTACAGACTGAAACTGCTACAAGCAATAAATGCAAAGATAATTTGATAGTAACACTTAGAAACCAAAAACATTATCCATATTGTAAAAAAACAAGAAACAGAACAAAACTTTCCCATCAAATTCAAACACAAACTGGTGTCCAAGTCACCGGTTTCCTCCTTGTTTTTATTTGTTACAAACAAAAGAAGAAGGCGAACACTTTACCTGCTGAAACTGAGGCGAGCTGAGCGTGTTGTGGAGCTCCTCTGAGCTCTGAGGCAGGGACTCTCCAGACGGCAGATAGGGCATCAACCTCTGCTGCACCTCAGGGTTGGCCAGGATGGGAGCCATGATCTCAGGCGTCAGGACGCTGGCAAGGTCCACTACAGGTAACACACACACACACACACACACACACACACACACACACACCACGGAAAACTGGTTAGTCCAAATGAAAACAGCCGACACATTTTCTCACCACTGCTTTCTGTTTCTATTTCAGGCTTGGCTTTCAAGACACTGGTCTTTAAACAACATAGTTTTATGAATTCACACATATGGATTATAATGTGCTACCTTTTATCACAGAAAACTAGCAAATTTGAGAAGCTGGCACCACAAATAACAACAAGTGAGCTGCAGAATCAGATGATAACTCTGTAAATGAATCCCCTTTCACATACGAATAGTCATGTGATTCACTGTTAACATAATAACAGATTCTAGTAATTTCTTTCATTACGCTTCATCTAATTTTATTCATTTCTCTCTCTCAACACTCTCAAGTTTTACATGTGAGTGTGTATCTCAGGTTGATGGTGATAAATATCATCAGTGAGGACGGATGCAGAGTCACGTGGTGCGATAAATTAAATAAAAGTAAAATGAAATCTGAACAGCAACAGATTGCTGTGTTTTCGGGGGTTCCTGCTTCTGCAACAAACTGAATTTATTATGTTAAAATTACAGAGTATTACACTGTTCACGTTGCTAATTATTTGCTGCATAATCAGTTGAAATGACTCTAATTAGGGTTAATTATCTATTTTCCCTTTGGTGGTGGTTGAAGTTTTGTTTTCACTCGGCCTGAAGCTACAGTTTCTCACCTCCCTGGCCGCTGGCAGGCACGTTCATGGTGGCCAGGATGCTCTGCAGGTCTCTCAGCTGGATGGGCTGCGTGGGGTTGGCCGCCCCCGCCGCCAGAGAGGACACGGCGGGGGTGGAGGGGGTGGTGGCTGTGGGGGAGGCCACCGAGGTGGTGGAGGGGGTGATGGGAGTGGTGGGCACCTGGGAGGAACCGAGCCGACTGGCGGCAGAGGTAGAGGTGGGGGTGACGGCTGTGGACGGACTGAGAGGAGGGAGAGAGATACTGAGGATAAAACATCAATCTGTGATTTTTATCTTTAATTTATGAGGAACTAAATCTACTTCTGCTTCACTTACTTCCTTTATTTGTAAAATCAACAACACCAAAGAGGGAAGAGTGTAGAGAACAATGCTGATATACAAAACCAGAGAACAAGTTCTTCTAGTCGCCTTTTGTGTATAGTTATATTCTGATCTAACCAGAAGTAATACAATACACACACAATTAATGGTTGACTTGTTTTGATAACACTGCCCTACAAAGGTTAAATTAAATACTCTGCAGTTACTGCACTCTGCTGCTTTCCTTTGTATTATGTGACAGTAAACTAAGCATCTGTGATGTTTGGACTAAAGATCAATCACCTTAGTCTTAAATAATCAGTTGAGGAAAATAATCAGTAGACTTATCAATTGTGTAAATAATAATTGGCTGCAGCCCTAGATGTAAATGTGTGTAAGGAAACTGGTATTTGGTTTCACAAGTAAATCTGTGTCACCAGGTCCACAGTCACAGTAACAGTCAGTAAATATTCTTTATATACTTTACATGCTATTATTGTCAATATTTATAATCTAATTTATTATGTTGCACTTCATATTTATGTTCCTTGTATCACTGCTTACTTTTTACTTTTACTTTCTTATCTCTCTTAGTTTATTGGCACCAATATACCACAACAAATTCCTCCTCTGTGTAAACTTACTTATTCTGATTCATGAAGCTCTCAGCGAAAAGCTCCAGAAAATTAACCATGAGCGGCGTCTGTGCTCAGTATTTGTTTTGTTAAACTGCTCTTTTCTGTTTTTTATTGCTGCACTGACACTAAAACTTTTACTGTTCATGTTTAAAACAGCTGATACTGTTTATGCTCGCCCATCTTCTGCCTGTCACAGCTGCTCCTCAAATATTTCTTGGCAACATCTTGTCCTCTCTGTTTGACGATTTACCAGCAGTGATGAGAACAATATGCCACAAAAATTCAAATATGGGCTCAAAAATATGATCTGTGTTTGAACAGAAAGTGCTGTATTGAATATTTAACTTGTTTCTTTTTGATATTTAACTGACTTATGCATAAGATACCTTGTTGAGGAGTTGCTGGCTGCAGGAACGCTGCTGCTGCTGCTGCCCAGGAGGTTGGCTAAGCCTGGACCGGCCAGCGCCCCGAGGCCACCTGGTCATCAGAGAGCAAGAGAGCAGAATATATCATGTTTTCACACCGTCTCTGCAGCTTGAGGACTCATTCAAGAAGGTACGTACCGATCCCGCCCAGTCCAGTTGGTCCAATGAGCTGCATGAGCTGGTTGTGGCTCATGTTACCCAGAAGGCTTTGCAAACCACCCTCAGCCTTTACATGGAAACAGAAGAGAACAGCATTAAGGGTGAAATTCAGTTTTCTGATGTTTTTCTTTGACCATATTTCTGTTCTGTTGAAGCACCTCCCAGAGCAGACAGGTCATGTCCTCCACTGCTGCCGCTGCCAAGAGCACCGGGCATGGGCGGGTTGTTCAGATACTCGTTCACTTTGCGGCAATACTCCTCATCCTTGTCGGTCTTTGGCTCCTGAGATCAGAGAAACCTGAGTGAGGTACTACCCAAGCACTGATATATTACTGTTCAAATTCATTTTGCAGTGATCATTTCCATGCTAATTTAAAATGAAAAGAGTTGATTACATACTCAAGTGGGCTGGTGGTTTTTTCAACACTGTAAATCCTCCATTTAAAATTTCTATTTTACTACATAAGAAAAAAATATCACATTTTGAGCAAACAGTGGCTGTTTTGGACTCAGCAGCTACACACAAACATCAGCATGTGTGTTTGTACACTGTTTATTGTCAACAAACTAACATGACTAAGATGACAAATGAAAACACTAAAACCAACAATGTGTAAAAGCAGGTCACAGATACATAGATTTAATCTTGAATATACAAAATTATTTCCCTGAGCAGCTGGGCTCTGTAGTTTTTACCAAATACTACTTGAACTGAATTTGTTAGGGACTATTTTCAGCTGTGGATTAATACACATTTGGTGCTTTAGTGAGCTTTTAGTGAGGATTGACTCAAACTACAGTGCCCATCTACATTGTTATGAAGAACATGTCCAGCTACAGACCTGCATCCAGAAGAAGAGTCTTTTGGATCCAGCTTTGAACTTCAACACATAAACTCGTCCAGTGGTGCACTGGTTCACCCGTTTGAACTCGCAATCGTCAGGGAAGATGATTAGATCCTAAATTAAGGAGATGAAACTAGTTGATATCATTGAAGTTAGACCCAGAAAAGCCTGTATTACACGCAGTCAGTGTCACCTACGTCATCCACATTCCCGGTCGTCCGATCCTTCCAGCAGAAGTGGATGAGGGAGTCGTCGGTCTGCTGGATGTAGACCTGACCTTTACGCTTGTCGGGGGTCACCGTGCTGCCCTTCATGGTCATCTTACCGGCCCGAAACTCCACCAGGTACTTGCTGGAGGAGCCGCGGGACCCAGACACCATGCTGGGAAACAAAGCTCCAGAGGCCATGATGAAGAGGATGCGCTGCTGCAGGGACAGAGAGGAGGAAGAAGCCCCCGTCTGTTACTTTACTGACCTTAATATACAAAATACAAACACATAATTCTACTAATCTTTACATGAAACATCATTAACATTAAAACATGAAGCCATTTTAGAAAACAATCATCTCTATCTGTTATAACATCTTTATTAGTATGTCTACAAAGCATAAAAGGGAAGCATTAAATATGAATGAGATTCCCAAATCTTTCTACCCTTGACCTTTTAATATTAGTTGATAAAACTACACAATATTTTACTGAAAAGGGACCCAAACTCCCAGTTTAGGAGCCACTGACATAGGACAACCTCCCATAAGAGGAAGATACCTGCACTGACAGACAAAAAAATTACATTTATAGTCATTTTGCAGTTCATGATGTCCCAAACACACAAAAATGACTTTGTAATGTCAACAGCTGTGTGTTTTCATGTCTTTGTAGTAATTTTGCATCTTTTATGTCGTTGTTTTGTGTCTCTTTCCAGTTGTCTGCACCCATAGTGGATCCTAGAAGACCTTAAACCATTATGACCTTAAAAAATTAGAGACTGAATGAAACACAGGTTGTTTGTAAGATGATGGGGGAGAAATGAGAGCAGCTCTGGTCCCAGGTTTTTGACTGTTTTTACTGCTGTGTCACTCCTCTCTATTTAAGGACATATTCATCCAGTAGACTGATTTATGTGAATCACAAATGACAACTCCTATTTGCAAAATCATTCTACACAAGCTTATTTAATATATATCTATTATTTTGTTACAGTCCTTTAAAATTAAGAGGGCTTTCCTAGACTGAAATTAACTGAAAATATGACCCAGAGGCCTATTTTAATATGGAAAATATTACTGGAACAAGGCTCATCCCAGTGCCCCCATAATAAGACAGCTACTGGAGCTGACCATATCCACAGACGCACCGCAGATGACTCTGCATCCTGTAGCCAGCAGCCTGTTTACAGCTCATTGTGGTTACGACTAAATTTAAAATTTATAATTCAGACACAGGGACTGGTCATGCACCATTTTTCTATGCAACGAACCCCAAATATATGAAAAATATGATGTTTGTACTTACATTTCTCTCTGAAATACCGTTCAGCCGCAGGACGGTCAAACTCACTAAAGATGATCCGTGGTTGGTTGACTTGCGCCGGTGCTTCACTGTGATTGGTCGAACTGTGTGTCAATAACGAGGGCTTTAAATCCCTGCGCATGTTCGGTAGAGATGACACAACAGCGCCTGTTTATTGTGTTAAACCTGTATGTGCAGTGCTTTTTTATATAGATATGGATGAGATAGACGTTCATGGAAAGAGATCTTGAAATAATTAAATAATAAATGGATAATAATTTTAATCCTTTTTAAAAATGTATTTATAGTTTTGAAAAACAGGTGTAAAAATTTAAATGAAGCATGGATTATGAGACACTCTACATCTATTACATTGGAGCATGTCAACCAGACTGGAAAAAAAAAATCGGCAGCATTGTCTGTTTTCAAACACGACGACATTTTGGAAAATACTTCAGATTATGGAAACGGTTGGGCGGCACTTCTTATTTGTGATTGGTCAGAAGTTAACGGTTTGCATCTGACGTCAGGGAAATACGGCTGGCGACAGGAAGTGATTCTCTACACGTGCGGGAAAACCGCAGGCTCTCGAAAATGCTAATGGTTAGCGTCACGACGCTAAATAAAACGTCGCAGATAAATGGCTTCCGAGCTTCATCTGTGGCCGTGTGTGAGCAGTGACCACTCAAAGGTAAAGCAACTCATGTGGCTATGTTTATGCTATAGCTAACTATTTCTTAGGCAACGCTGTAATGGCAAAATTATTTCTGGTTTGTTTGTTTTTTCGTTGCAGTGTTGGAGTTTATGCCGCTGTAAAAGTAACGTTGGTTGACAACAAAGAGTTTTACAAGGTACAACGTTATCCACTCACTTGTAGCTGAGGAAACTAACTTAGGTAAGGGTACAGCCTACAACCGTCACTAATGTTAAGTAGTTCCTCAAGGGCTGAAGACTGTGGTGAGGTTGAATAACCAACCTAAAACTGACAGATCCAGGGGTGTAATGATTTTTTTTATTATTTATATAGCATCATTCAAAACAACAATTTCATCGTGCTTCACAAAGAAGACAGAATAAATAAATATAAAATAAGTTAAAAACCAAAGACAACCAATAAAATATTGCATTAAACGGTAAAAGGTAATTGTAAAAATAAAGGATAAAAGTAGCAAATCGATTTTTAATAATAATATATTTAAGCAAAATCCATCCAGTAAGAAGTAAGTTTTTTTAGAGGTGATTTTGGACACAACTGTTACTAATGATTTAGCTAAACCATTATTTTTCCAGACACTTGAAGGTTGTTTCGTAAAGTTATTAAGTCTGTCTTCTGGTCCGGGAATCGATAAATCTTTGGTTTAAGTCAGCTGATCTCACGTTAAATAAATAAAAGAGGATTCTAAAAGCATGAAGTGTGTTGCCTTGCAGGTCTCCCAGGAGGACTTCAGATCTGACTGTTTCAGTCCGCACTCTTCTCGTCAATTTTCCAGCACCACATCTTTGGCTGCCTCCGGCCTTGTAAGAGTAAGTTTTTTACACTCTCCACCCATTACTCAAATATCCATCCATACACCGTCGTGCTGCCACATCGCACCAAATCTGCTGCTAAAAATAGTCAACGGCAAATCCACTCTTTACTCTTACCTTACTAAGGTTTGCTAATCACTACAGTGTTCATCTGTTTTAGGAAATTATTCTGTTTAAAAATTAAATTCAGTTTTGTTGTCAGAATATAAAGATAGGTTAACACATAGATGGCTTTGGACCTGTTATTTGTTAACAAGAAAAATATAGAATAACTCCAGCCTTATGCTTACAAGCTTTTATCATTTCGATTAAGAAAAATCAAGAAAAAATGTTAAAAAATGTCCCTCACAACATCAGAGTTGCAGATCCCATCTTCATATGTCTTGTTCTTGTTTCATTAAAAGTCCAAAAATCCCTAAATATTCAGTTTAGAGAAGTTGCTTATTATTTTTCTTTTGATCGAGTTAATCATTAATTACAGTTCACTTGTCACACGTTGCTTTATGTCAATTTGTTAAAGAGAAGTTTGTCCTTCTCAGATTGTTTCTTTTGAATAATTTGAGATGCCTAAATAAAATCAGAAAAATATATATACATTACATTGTGCAGGAGAAACATATTTCTTCTTTGTTAGGAAACACTGGTATAAAGAAACACGGTGTCATAAAATTCTGTTTAAACCGATAAGTGTGAAATGATTAAAACAAAGACATGGCTGGTAATTTCAATAGTCCATAATTTATTTCTTAAATATGCCTTGAATGCATATGGTTATGTTTGGATAACAGTATGAAGAGGAGGGAAACAGAGATCAACGAACATACAATGTAAACATTTTCAAATGGATGCTAGACAGAAAGACAGGAGGGTAAAGAGTATGAGATCCGAAGAACCATCAGACTGAACCTGCACCTCTGAGCGTCAGCAGGCGTGACAAAGTGCTTTGAATTCAGATGGGGAGTGGGGGGGGCACGATGTTGGATATTTCACTATACAATATGTGCATAGGACTGTGAGCGGTCAAATGTGCAGTTTAATGCAAGCTTAGTGCTCAAAAACATAAATCTCTACATTGCTGTACACATGTATGTAAGCATCATATCATCAGCACACAACATTCGTTAACTGCTGCCTCTGTAGTGTCTGAAGCACACGTTGGCGACTAGCTAAACCAGAATTAAGTGTTTTATTTTTAGTATTCACATTTCAGGAGGGCAGACTGGATGGATCAGTTTGCATAGGTTCACAATGCCTACAGTGTCCTGCCTGTGTCCAAAAACACGGCTTTTGATTTGCTGAAAAATGACTCAGGAGCTCAGACTGGATACAGTCAGAGTTCATTTGTCCACGTGTGGAGACAACGGCTATAATCAGGAGTCAATATGACACAGCTTTCTCCTTAAGCCAGAGGTTTTCAAAGTGTGAGGCAAAATTGAAATTTAAATAACAGAATTAACACCCTCATTACAGCCCCAGAACTTGCCTTAGAATCGTCATTTTTTAAAGTTTTCTTCAGGATGAAAGTAATCCAGTGATAGGTGTCTGTACATCCATGGGTAAATTGCAAAAAGGACCTGCTAATATCTAATTTGGCCTACATTTAGTTAATTTGCCAAATGTTAACAAATATAGTTTTAAAAAACCTAAAGTGGTAGCCTAGCAGTGACTAACTAAACTGTATCCATGGCAACATTATACTTCCTGTTTACAGCTCCCATAGCCCCCAATTATTGGAGCTGTAATGCCCAAAATGATGATTATGCCCCCAAATCAAAGTAAGACAAAGAATAATAATAGGAGTAAAAAAGCCCATTAATGTGAATTTTTTCATGTTGCACTAGTAATATTTTTAGCAGAAATGAAGCTCAGTGTGTCCTCTATCCATTCATTTACATGTAGTGACTGTGTTGAAAGCCTGACAAAAAGACCAACAATTTAAAAAGTGTCAGACTTTGAAAACCCCTGTTTTAACATTTTTATGTTTGTTTTTTTATGTGAATGCATTTAGTTTTATAATCAGTGCAGAAAAAGTTTTTATGGCTTTAACTTGTGTAAATAATCATCTTGGTGACCATGCATGCACCAGTTATTATACACATTATCTATGTTACAGCGGACAACAATATAATGTACCAACAATATTTGTTTACTGTGGCCTGTAAACATGGTTATAAGCAGCTTTCATTTCTACTGTATGTCTCTATTCACAGAAAATTATCACACTTGTGATGTTTCAGGGATGGTTAGTGCTAACTAAAATAGACATCTAATATCCAAACAGGTTATATATAAAAGTAGCAGATGTGTTTAAATAACCCCTGATATCTGAATGCAACTTGACAGAAGTGTGTGGTGTGTCTACAGGTCTACGGTGGAATACCTGAACTAAACCTGAAGTCGGAGCTTTGAGTCCTGCAGCAGCACCGCAGAGATGACACAGGTGACTGGTAACAGGTGAGTAACATGTGGACTATTATTATCAGAATCATGATTAGGGAATATAAAGATGAAGGTGTTTGATGTCAACATTTACAGTAAGTAAACTCTAAAATTGTCCTTAATATTACATCTTTTCCTGTGGATTATCAGCCATTTGCAGATAATCTGACAAACTGATAACATTTGATATCAGCTTTTCATTGATTCAAACAAAAGACACGGTACCAGTGAGCGTCTGGACGTCACAAAAGACACAAATTTTAGATGCTGAGAGAAAGAGAAAAGAAAATCCTATCAGAGAGGAGATCTTCACACTGAGCACCTCCTGCGTCAATAAATGTTGGGACAGTCAGTGTAATTCCTGTCAAAGTATCCACCTGTGTACAGCCAGTCCTCGCCTCCTGTGTGGGGGTTTGTTCCCAGCTGGAACCACCTGAGGAGACAGAAAACAAGCAAGACCTGTTCTTAATGACAGGGTTAAAGGAAATGTTGCACAACAGGAGCAATGGGCAGTCCTGGGAACATGTTAAAGGGCCTTATTTAACATTGCTATATATCACTACCAGACTCCACTGATAAAAACAGTAATTTCACCGAGCAGAACACAGGAGCTGCTGGACTACTGCTGCCTCAATTTATTTGTTTGTTTGTGTTACTGTGTGACTTTCAGCAGTAGTAGAGTATTCAGATCCTTTACATAAGTAAAAGTACCACACAATAACACAACTAAACTAACGGATCAAGGACGCAGTATTCTAGGAGCTCTTATGTTTTTCCTCAGTAAAATTACTGGCTTTTGTAAATGGAGGCTGGTATTGATATATACATAGCAATGTTTCTGGTTAAATAAAAAGGATCAAGGCTCTGTAGGAATCATCATCTGTGGAGCACTGTCCGCATTCAACTGGGAAAGTGAGTTGTTTCTTATTATTTTAGGACACTTTGCTAAATTACATGTACAATGGCAGAATACCAGGAATTGGAGACTCGTTAGCTGGTCTATTTAACAAGGTGCATATTTGAGAGGGGATCCAGTTGCAGGCGCTTGAGAATAAGCTTTGAAAAGTCACACACACCTGGTTGACCACTCCTCCTCATCCTTTGAGCGTTCCCGGCGAGCCGCCCTTTGTTTCTCCTCTAACCGCTCCTTCTCTGAACTCGCAGTTTCTGTAAAATATACATGAAGAAACCATGACAGGAATCATGCTAGGGTCTTGGTAAAGCAGTTGTGTGTGTGTGGAAGGAACAGTTTTCGGTTCTCTCAACATTTATAAAAGTCAAAATCTTAATATTTATGTGAGGTTGGTGTTTTACCTATGTCTGCGTTTTCCATAGCTCTGATGTCGGGCCTCAGCCGGCAGTCTGTCGGTGCCATTAGTCTCTCCATGCCGGGCTCCAGCTCGTTTAATGTCATGGCAAAGCTGGTGAAGTTGTACATCTGCACAGGAGGAAACAAAGCAGAGATTATGGTGAGAATAATCATCTTTTAATACATGTATTTGTGCTACTTTTGGGATGTGCTGTAAGGAAGCTAATGGTGCGGAAAATGACACATGCAGAGCTTAAAGGTCGCAGAGGAGACTGGTTGACAACTCGCAACATTATGTGCAAGAAAAGCTCCTTCAAGCATTGTCAGACTAAACTATCAGCTTTTTTTTCTGATGATGGCAGCTCTGCTGGCTGGGAGGTTAGCCCTAGTCCTGTCCTCCTTGTGTAGATATACTGTGTGCATGTGTGTGTGTGAGATACTGACCTGTGCTGAGTGAGGAGGCCGCGGCGTTATCCTCCACAGTAAGGCACTTCCTGGTATCACAGTCACAGTCTCCTGTACGTCCGGCATCTCATCTGCCTCTTCACCTTCACAACTGTGTTCCTACACACACACACACACACACACACACACACACACACACACACACACAAACACACACACACACACACATCCAGATAAATAACATCATCAGACCCGGACCAACTAGCTACAGCGTACAGTACGTAGAGTACATGTGCAAACAGGTGATTCACAGAACTACGGTTGCCACAAATTCAACACGTCTCTCAAGCAACAATGCATGTCATTGCAAGACATTATGGATTAGTGCTGGCAATGATCTAATTATACACTGCACTTTGAACATAACTCAAACTAGACAACAGCAGCAGCACACTACAGATATCAAATACACTTTTACCTTACCTTCTACTAATGCCACTGCATGTTATTGTGAAAGGAAAAGATACCGTTTGAGAAAAAACATTTTAAAAGTGATGAGTAAAATTCACAGAACACGTCACGTTGTAAGACAGATAAAACATGTCAAACACAAACGTGAGAACAGACTCTAAGCAGCATTTCATCTCAGTGGAGGGTGAGAGGTCGGTCGGTTGGTCAGCCTTCAGTCAAATCACCTGCTTCAGCTTTTTTGAGTCTCCTCCCGTCTTCTTGTCTGACTTCTTGTACGCGTCGTAAACCTTGGGGTCCACACTGTACATGCACTCCGTCCACTTCCCGTAAATCACTCGCCGCTTCTTCTTACTGGTTCAACAGCAGAGAAATCAAGTTCAGTTCAGAGAAAATGACTCATCGCAACGTCTTCACAGAACTGCTGTGGTTACGCTCTCACCTCTTATCTTGGATATGACCTTCTACTTTATGCAGCTCTTTCCCAAACATCCCACATGGTTTGAAGTTCAACACACACTTATCTCCCGTGCTGAGGAAACAGATGACAGGAAAATATATGTCAGTCAATAAGCACTGGTCTAAACAGGTCTGAATCCTGCAATAAGGTGCTTATAATCATACCTGTGGTTGACTATCTCCACAGTTCCATACTGCTCGATCCAGAGTTTCCCCAAGATGATGTTATGCACACAACACATCGGATTTGTCCAAGTGTACGCTTCTTTATGCCTGTAAGAAAATCACAGCATCTTCAACAAACACCTCAACATTACCTGAGAAATTCACTTATTCTCTTTCTTGCTGACAGACGAGAAGATCAGTGCCTTTTATACAACAACACTCAGCTTCAGCAGCCAGGACCCTCTACAGATCGGCAGGGTGAGTACAATCCAGCTACAACTATTTGTGACATGAAGAACTGCGGTGTCTTTGTTAGCAACATTCTGGACACGAACATAAAGCTTGACACACAAGGTCACTACTGATAGGACTGTATTTATATTCACGAGGAAAGGAGCATGAATGCTGTGGTTGTCTCCACAGACTGTTCTCAGCTGAGAGTTCACAGTCGGCCATGTTAACTGCCCAGGGAGTTTACCTCTGTTGTTACTGTGGCTGAGTGCGAGAGCTGTACAGCAGCATCAGCAATCAACAAACAGCACACACTAATGTATTTTTCATCATCACTGATAACTTCTATCATGTAAAGACCTAAAGACAAAATTCAAGAGGAAAAAATCCACTGAACCTTGTTTACATCCAAGTTGCTGCTACAGTAAAAATGCTCATTCTTACCCTTTACACTCTTTGGGAAATGATGTGTCATTTCCATGTGTGGAAACAAGGGATAATAGCTAGTCTGGTTGTGTCCAAAATATTCCCCTACCCCTTTAAAGCTAGCTGACATTTTTATATTTCAGTTTTTGTGCAGAATAAACAACTGAACTATGATGTGCTAATTACTGGTGCTGGTAGATGTTACCAGGCTAGTTGTTTCCCCCGTTTCCAGTCTTTGTGCTAAGCTAAGCTAACCGCCCGCTGACAGATTGAGTGTGAAACTGATCTTCTCATCTAAATCTCGGCAGGAAAGCAAATAAGTATATCTCCTAAAATCTTGAACTATTCCTTTAAAGGCTACTTGCCTTTATAGATGTTGTGGCCATTTGAAATTTCACATTTTCATGTAAAAAAACCAATCAGAAAAATTTAAATTTTGGGGGAAGCCAAGAACATTTAAAGTATTCCCACATGCACATTGACGACTAACAACCAAATGCAGTTAGAAACACAACAACAAGAAGTATGAGCATGCAGACATGTACAGATATAATTGACACAAATACTCACTTCAGTAGCTCCAGTGTCATGGTGCCTTTAGGCTCAGCTTCCACACTTTTGCCCCAGAACTTGAGTTTCGGGTAGATGGAGCCATGAAACTCGAACTCCTGCTTCAGAGACTGAGCATGGAAGGCACTGATGGGGGGATGGTGGCTCACCTGCTCCGAGATCAGTCTGTATCCCTCGTCCTCTCTTAAAGTAAACATTTGAAAACTCATAAATGAGTAAATCACGAAGGTAAAACTGTTCTGTGCAACCTTTCACAGGCTTTTATCAAGAGTCTTCTCTGATACCTTATGAGTTCATACGTTTCCCCCAGTAAAGGATTAAATGGCTTTCCAGTCCGTTCCCATTGAGATGCTACAGCTGAAACAGCAAACGCAGCAACAACCTGTAACAGAGACATGAACTGAGTCAGAGCAGAACTGCAACAATTAGTTGATTAATTGATCAACAGGAAATTAATTGTTAATAGTTTTTTAAGCAAAAATGCAAAACATTCCTTTGTAGCTTGTGAGGATTTGCATTTTTCTTTATGTTTTAATAAACTGGCTTTTAAACTGATGCTCAGATTTGGAGCATTTGGAAGTTGGTTCAGATAATTTTCACCAATCTGTGACATTTGAGGGACCAAACAATTAATCAATAAATCGACCAAAAAAAAAAAAAAAACGGTAGATGAACTGGTGAAGAAAATAATAGTTACCACACTAAATTAATAAGATCTGTTTCTGTCTGAAAAATAAAAGTTAACAGTTATATTAACATATTTACAAAATACATAACAGCAGAGTTATTTGTTATCTGTACCTGCATGCGGTCTATGGAGTCAGATAAACTGCAGGCTTTGTGGATAAGGTGAGTGTGTTCCATGTACTCTGAGATTCTCTGGAGAAAGCTCAGCGGCTCATTAAACACAACCGGCATCGCTATTTTGGACAGCTCCTGTAACACCACAATGACAGGATTGAATACATTTTTTAAGATAAAATGATTTAAGTCAAAAACAGACCTGAAAAATAAGCAGTAACATCACTGTTGTAGAAAATACTTCACTCATGCATCATATTATGCATCATATTATTTCACCTCAAAGCAACAGAAATTAACTCCCTTTCAACTGTGAGAATAACAAAAACACGACTTCTGCATCAGATCAGATGTTCATTCAAGTTATTTTGGTTCTTTCAGTTGGCTGCAAAGAATTAATTTTCCCCAAACTAATTCTAGACATCTGAGAAAACAGCAGAGAGCTCAGTCAAAACTAATCCTGTAGCAGTGAGGTGAAAGCTGAAATGTTATTCAATTATTTTTTAAAAATACATGTCACCAACACCAGAACCTGACTAAAACTTGTTTGTAGCAAAGCAGATATGAAGAAAATCAGATTAAACTGTTTGAGTACTCACCATGCCAATACATTTCTTCAGTATGCTCCACACACTAAAATTGTTCCTGGAGATCATTTCAGCCGGCAGGGTTTTCCTGGTGCACATTTGGACCGAATAAGATTTAAAAGATCTTGAGAAATCAGACAAAACTTTTGAGAGTATATCTGTTAACAGCTGGCTCTTAACGGCTGAAAGCTGTTAGTCAATAATATAAACTGATGTCTGACTGTTGCTTCACCACCGTGCTCGGCAGAGGAGGTGCTTCCTGGCTAACGCCTTTTAAAAAATGTGGTTGCTCTGGGCTCTTCTGCCTCCACGTGCGAGTGCCTGCATGGCGAAACCCCTGAACCAAAGACTAATGTGGTCACGTGGTAACAGGTATGCACAGATACACACAGTCGTATGCAAACGTTTGGACGCCCCTGAGCAAGATTAGATATGTTGTAGATAAAGAAAATACATCACCTGAAGCAAACAGACATTAAGAACGAGCCTCGCTTCAAATATTAATGCACTGTTACTTTTTATTTCATGAACCTAAAAAATAGTGAGGTTCAGGCACTACACTTTAGTTGGTGCTTGGTATCCTCCCCCACCCTGCCCTCTTTTGGCAGATATCACAGCTTGAAAACACTTTTTTGTAGCCAGCTTAGAGTCTTTCTATTATTCAGGACTTTTCGCTCACTCTTCCTCACAGATCACTTCAAGTTCTGAGGTATTTTTAGGCACTCTTGCAGACGCAGCATGTTTCAGATCTACCCTGAGATTTTCAGCAATGTTCGCGTCAGGAGCGACTGTGACGCCGGTTCAGAAGGATTCAGCTTGTGTTTCTTGATGTAGTTCACTATGGATTAATCGTCCTTTGGTAGAAGTCAACCTCTTGCACTTTCCTCACTGACAGCAAGACATTTGTGTCCAGAATTTGCTGACATTTATCAATTCTCCTCTCTATCTATGCAATGTGTCCTGTGTCCTCCCCCCTCACGCTTAACAAGGGGCAAGTTGTTCTTTTAAGCAAATATTGCTCTTTTTTTTCCTCCAAACACACCTTTGGAGGTTGTGGACAAAGGGCTCAATTATAACATCATCTGTCTACAGCATTTGTTTGTAAAATGACAGGCTTGTCCAGATATTACTTTGCATATTTTAAATGTTGACTTTTGTAACTAGACCGCAGGTACGTTTTCCTCCACGTAAATCATGTTGTCCATCAACATTGCACAGTGGAACAGTGCACCACCACTCCTACGTCAGCTAAACCTTCCTGCAGGTTCATTGTAGTCATATGTGGGTTTTGTTTTGCCTTTCAAGCCCAGTAGCCATGCAGTTTTATCTAAAAGTCGTCTCAATTTATCAGATCTTGAAGTCAAGCTTCCACAGTTCCCACTCTCTGCTGTTTCTTTATGACATTCAGACAGCTGAAACTTCAAGCTGGGAGCTCTTTGATATCTTTTTATAGCCTTTCCTGCTTTGAATGCATCAGTCAGCATCAATTTCATGTCCTCAGTCCTGTTCTTGACCTGCCAAACAAGTCAGCCAAGTCCTAATGACTTAATGATGTTGTATGTTTTTACAAGCACAACAACACGTCTACATTTGGAGAAAAGCTCATTTGAAATGTCTGTTTGCTGTATGCGTTAAGTGATCCAGATACAGCTGTGCATACATGCATATCAGACCTGTGTACGATTCCTCACCTGCGCTCCCACACTCCATTCTCCTGTGTGGTGCTTCCATCGGTCACCTGCTTACTGTCAAACACCAGGGCATCTTTAAAACTGACCTCACAGGAATCATCTGACTCCAGCCCTGGGGAAAACAAACACACGTTTCATTCATTAAAAATTTTTGAGTACAAGAAGCGAGTGTGTTTATCTACGTGGGACCTCTGTCAGCTCACCTGTCTCAGCGTCGTAAAACTCCTCCTCGCTGTTCATACTGAGCAGAGAAAGTAACTAAGCGTTACTCAGAAGCCATGTTTCCACCATCGGCCTGTCCCTGCAGCCCAGCCTCTCTCTCCAAGCATCACAGACAGCCAAACACACTAACCTGCAACACGGACAGCTCGTTACACCGAGCAGGGCAACTGGCTGTGGTCGTCAAAGCCAAATATTTTCTAATACATGCTGTGAATAAAACAATAACAGCTGTCAGTAGCTCTGTTCCCCCGGAGCTGTTAAGTTAGCTACCTGACTAGCTAACTAGCCGTTAGCATCGCTGCTGCTTTTAGTTAAAACGTCAGCCGGAGACTGGACAGCAGAGAGTAGCTAACGTTACCGACACAGACACCGACAGACAAACATCAGCACAAACACGAAGATTTAAACACAATTCAATTAAATGTACCTGTGAATTAAGGTCAAATTTAAAGCGCTAGCGACATAAACAATCGAACAGAGGACTGCCTCAGAAGCTGGGCGGAAGTAGGCGGCAAGGACACGGTGATTGACAGGTCCGTCAGCCAATCAGCGCTCAGCCAGCAGCAGACTAGAAATAGAAGGCAAGGAGCAGATGTTGAGTCCAGCAGCTATTTTCAACACAGATTCAATTATGTGACATTAAAAAAGGGGGCACGCAGGACTTTAATATGAGCTGGGAGGACGTGACTCTTCAAATCAGGGGCTGGTTAATAAATATAATTTAAGGGGTTTAAGTCTAAGGAGTTTTAAGGGGCAGAAAACACTCAATTTGAACCTTAAGAGGCCTCATTTATAAAAAATACAGGTGTAAATTCGGGGGTTCACAGCATACTTGAAGAAAATTGTTAGATGAATCAATGGATGGTAACATATTAAGGTATTCCTAGTTGATTCATTTGATTTTTAAGGGATTTAAACTAACAAAGAAATTATTTAAAAACATGTAAAACACCCACCTTTGACAAAAACAATTAAGGCTCATTTAAGGTATAAGTTAAAGAGTGATGTTCATAGTTTTTGGTCAGTTGCAATGGCCCTTTTAATTTGTCCCTTAAACCATACATATAATCCAGGTGTTCGGCAACTGTTTTCAACACAGATTCAGTGATGTGACATTAGAAAGGGGCACACAAGACTGTGACCTCCAAGGCTCGAAGGACAGTAACTGAGTACTTTTAGCTAAGTACTGTACTTAAGTACAATTTTGAGATACTTGTCATGTGTCAGTCAAGAATTTTTTTAGGTATATCAGTGTATATATCATAATGAGTAGTTTATCATATTTCATAAGTTTTGTATGTATCATGATAAGCAAAATAAGCTATTTTCAGTAAAATAATAGCTTATTTTTTGCTGTAAAAAGTACAGTATTTCCATTTGATATTTAGTGGAGCAGAAGTAGAAAAGGGCATGAGGAGAAATACTCATGTAATGCACATGTACCTCAAATACTCTTGAGCACATAAAAATGTAAATGTATTTAGTTACTTTCCATCACTGAAAATAACCCAGCAGATAAAGAGGGTTGAAGCAAACAGACACCTGTAATTTTCTGGCCAGAATTTAATAAATTAGTGCTGAATTAGAAAAATAAATGCAGCTCATGTAATGAGCACAAGGTGGCAGCTTTATACCTGTGATCAGTCAACTTTAAAACTGACTCAAAGTCTGGACATTTATTTCAAAATTACATTTTAAATACGCACTCCGAATAAATATAACACCTAACAAGAATCTTATTAAGGTGACTTTATGTGTGAATATTGAACATGTTATTTCCAGGATCTGTTGATGTGCAGAGAGCAACATGTTGTTGACTGTTTAAATATGGTCAAGTGAATATTTCATCAAACTGGTGATGGTGTAATTAAAAGTTAAAACTACCCGTTTAATTGTTAATCAAATTTTTAAAACAGAAAATTCAATCATCATCTCAGCTGCGTCAAGTTGACTGAAGAGTCACAGTAAAACCGGAAAATATTGTTGAGTTTTAAAATAAAAGCTTCTTCGTAAACTCCCTCCTCTCTCGTCTCTCTCTCCTCTGTGAAAAAGTTGGTGATAAATCTCAGTTTGAAATAATTAATCACATTAATTACAGACTGTGAGAAGGTCTCCTCACTCCATTTAATTATATTTTTATTAGATTATAGTTTAGTACAAAGAGATATGTTTGGGGGCTACAAGCTTCAATGTCCTCAGCAAGTAAGAGGATGATTGGGGAAAAAGAAACTAACGAAAAACGTAGAAAATATTTTATTCAAGTCAAAAGAAACGAGAAATTGCAGGGACGATTGACAGGCTTTTATTTTGGAAATGAAAACCGGAGTCATGATTAAAGTTAGTCAGACACTGGTCACGCTCTGCCCTCTTTCTGTGCGTGCGTTATGGCAAAGTTTCAGTGTTGAGGATGGAGAGCAGCCAGTCGGATCTCTAAAGTCACTGAGCTGTGAAGACTTCAGGAGCACTTTAACATGTTTGTGAAAACCTCACGATCATCTTGATTTAAAAAGCTGCATGCCTGTTTTTTTTTTCCTTCCGTCTGAAAACAGAAGAGGAAAAGTCGTGGGATGAACAGAGACGGAGACAAGAGCGCAAAGTCTGCGCTCCGGAGCCAGAAACAACCCAGGACGCACCAGCAGGTTTCTGCCCAGAAGAAGAAGAAGGGTGCTTCCTCTAAAGATGCTCAGAGTGGCTCCAATAAAGAGACAGAGTCCGGTCAGCGCGACTCTGAGAAGGAGGTGAAAACAGCGGGGGTGCAGGGAAAGCGTCCGGGGAAAGTGTCACCCGGTGCCGCAGCAGAGTGCCAGAGGAGCCCCGGCGCGCAGAGGAAACTGTCCGACGCCAGCAACGCTTCAGAGGATCCTGAGCAAAGACTCCGGCTGCCTCTCTGGGAAGCTCTCCTCCGACAGCAGCTCGGAAATATCCGACTGCCCCTCGGAGGGCAACAAGCACGACTCTCCAAGCAGCGACAACGAATTAAGCTGGATAGACGGGAGAGCTTATGTGAACCCGGACGGCGGCGAGGCAGAGACAGGCGACGACAAAGCGTGCGCAAAGGCATCCAGGGATCCCTGCGCGCTGCAGCCCGATGCTGCTGGAGGGGGTCCCAGCGTGTTTAACTCCTCGGATACGTTCATGGAGCTCATGATGGGGGAGACGAGCGAGGACCTTGTCAGAGAGGTGGAAGATCTGAGATCAGAGAACGAGTATCTGAAAGTATGTTTAATCTAATTACACCTGATTCGATTTGTTTAATTTAATTTGCTATTTTAATCCTGTTTGCATGATATTCAGGTGTCTTTCATCTATTTTTCCAAATTTCTCTACGTTGGCTTGACTTCTTTATTAGATCTAGGCTGTGAGAGCATGTGAGCCCCAGTGGGAGGCCCTCCAGACTCTGAACACCAGAGCCGATTTTCTGTAAATGCTCATGTCAGTCTTCATTAGTGAATGCAGGACAAATGAGGAGAGGCTCTCATGCAAGAATCAGAAGTCAATAGTCTCTGCTTGACTTTAATAATCTGTGGCAGCACATTCCCAAAAAAGAAAACTGCTTATTGGGAGAGAAATCACAAAGTGGAAACAAAACAAAACCAGCTACATGTTAACTAAGAAGCTTTTCACTGAGTTTCAAAGGAGCCTTTGTTTAATGCCACTTTTAATTAGAGTGATTAAAAGTAGAAATTAAGGAAACATTAATCTGTTGTTGTTTATCTGAGCAGTAATTCACTGTATACACTGTGAGTGATGGAGACTGCTGTGCCCCTCACTTAATGTATGACATGCTTTATAAATAGGCAGTGGTGGATCAAATATTCAGGCCCTTTACTCAAGTAAAAGTACCAATACCACACTATGAAAAATACACTGGACTATAATGTTAATATCACTGGGAGGTCTGTGCAGGGATACATTGTCTTTCTGACATCCAACAGAATGACCACTCAGCGTTGTGTTGTTAATAAAGTTAAAAGTTTGGCATTTAAAAATGGCAGTCCAGGGAGGAAGTGTTACACTTTCAGAAAGTTGGGTGACTAAGAAGAGTTAAAAGTGACACAGCAGAGTCTGAGATAACCTGACTTTTAATTGTTAGTACGAGTCAAGAACCAAAAACAATATATCCTACATTTCCCATAATGCAGCTGAATAGCATCTTTCATTATGCCATGTTGTGTGGGATGGATGGAGGGGACGGGAGAGGTTTCCATGTTTATGTCTGGTGAGAATTCATCAAGACAGTGGTATAAATACAGAGCTGGTTGTGTTGATTAAAACACTGTCCAGTAAATCTGGGTTTAATGACACTGAACAATGGTTTCTGGCTGATGAACACAACAGCACCACACTCTCCTCAACACCCACTTCTTCCCTTCTCCACACCTCCACTTTGTAACACAGCCTCAAACCCAAACTGGTTTTAGGTCTCAATAGTTGCATTCCTGTGTTTTCTCTCCCAGGATGAGGTGGAGGAGCTTCGCTGCGAGATGCTGGAAATACGCGACATGTTCCAGGAGGAGGAGGTGTACCAGCTGCAGGAGCTGCGGCTGCAGCTGGAGCAGGCCAACAAGACGTGTCGCATCCTGCAGTACCGCCTCCGCAAGGCCGAGCGCCGCAGCATCCGAGTGGCTCAGACGGGGCAGGTGGACGGGGAGCTGGTCAGGAGCCTGGAGCACGATATCAGGGTCAGGACTCTGCCATAACTCCTCCTCCCTCCCTCTCTCTCTCTCTCTCTCTGTGTGTGCATGACCATGTGGTCTTGTTAAAACCACTCACCACCAACAAACAGTAAAAGCTATTTCTCCAAAAATCTGGCTTTTCCTCTGAATCACTGCTGTTCCAGTTGCCGACATCAAAGTGAACATTTTCTGTTAATCCCATGAAGCTTTTTCTCAACTCTGTACAATAAACAGTTATCGACTTGTTCATACACACTGCAGGACTGTAATCAGTTGACAGCGCCCTGAGTCACGACTGTTTGCTGCGCTGTAAAGTACTCCCTGCTGTTTGCCCGCGCCACAAAAATTTCATTAGGTCGAAATGTCTTCATCATGCATCCTGTTGATATTTTTAACATACCAAGGTGTAATTATGTGGTGAGTAGTTCCCCATGAGTAGGAAACATAAAGCACAGTAATCTTTATCAGAATCGTGGCAGGTCGATCACTCCGTTGTTAAAATGAGACTCTGCGGTGGCAGCCAGACTCTGTTTCTCTGAACCAGCATGAGCGATGTTGGTGTACGATTCCCAACAGCCTCGGCTTCACCCCCTCATCCACTCGTGTGGTGGATTCCTGTCACAAGTATTTCCCTGTAAAGTTTCTCAACTTTACCCAAAGCAACAACTGCAGGGAACGCACTGCTGTCACAAAATAATGCTCATGAGTAGAACCAGGACCAAAAGGTTTTCTTAGCAGCGCTCTATCTGATTGGAGCCATGTAGGATCACTGAATGGGACCAGTGGGCACAGACCCAGGGGGCCGAGGGGTCATGGGAGGGGCCCCAGTGCCAGACCTGATTGTGACTGTTAACAATCCTTGTTGGAAAGTCAGAAAATGAGATGCAAAACAAAACGTGAAGTGACTACAAAATGACCACAAAGAGACAGAAACTGGCAACAAAGAGACACAAAATGATCACAGAAAAACTAAATAATATAGGAGGAGATGCAGTATGATCACAAAAAGAGACACAAAATGACTACAAAGAGAGACAAAACAACCACAAAGAGTTGTTGTTTTGCGTCTCTTTCAATCTTTGAGTCTTGCTCTTCTGTTGGGGGGGTGGGGGCCCTTTTACGTGTCTGTGCCCAGGGGACCATTTTCTCACAATCAGTCCATGAGTAGACCTAATAACCCAATAACCCGCTTTTTTCTTTGTTTACAGGTTGCAAAGAGCGTGTCTCTGCGGTTGTACAACGAGCTGGAGGCGGTGCGGAAGAAGAATTCCCAGTTGGAGTGGGAAAATGAGGCGCTCCGTGAGAAGACACAGGAGCTGGAAGTGGCCAAGCAGGTCTTACAGGCTGAGGTGGAGAAAGCCAGAGAGGTACGACATTAAAGCAGGAGATTTTACAGTGGAAAAGTCTTGTTATGAGACCTACACAGAATGCAGTTTAAGTCTGGAAGAGACCTTAAATAAATCAGTGTATTGGGTCCAGATTTGCAGCCTAAAACTCGACAGAAACATAAGCTCCCACCACCGACACCCCCTCATAAACCTCCATCCCTCTGGTCAGGAATCCTCCTCTCCGCGGCTGCACCCACTGCAGCCAGTTGTCGCCCTGATGTCAGGTGACACATGACCCTGGCACAGATCAATGATACGAGCGCAGGGCTCGGCCTGCAGCTGCCCCTTCGCCTGGGCGGGGGAGAAGCAGCCTGGTATGCTGAAGCCTGAACTCCAGGCACAGCTGATCTCCTCAGCTGAGCGAGGACAGAGAAAAGGGAGAGAGGGTGCAAGAGATTACAGAAATAGACTCTCTCTCTCTCTCGCTTTCTCTCTTTCTGCCTCTGTTAAGCTAGGCTAAATCTGGATCAGCGTGTATTACAGCATTCATAAAGGCGGATGTTGGTGCGCCGACATACTGACCTACAACCATCACCACTCACGCTTTGATCGAACCGAGCCCACCACACCCTGACAGTGATTGAGTTTCCAGTCCACCTTCTTATTCTTCCCCTCCTGCGCTAACAATCGCTTCCTCTGGTGTGACACGTGTTCAGTTTAATCCAGGATTCGATGCTTTGGCATGAGCTCCAGTCTGGTCCACTCATCTGAGGCAGCTGCTAGTCCCTTTGATCCCAACAGGGAAATCCACTTAGATTACCTAATCTAGGAGCAGAAAACACAGTCTAGATAGATGTGAGGGAGGAGGAGGAGCGTGTGTGTGGGACCTGGACGGTAACACAACAACAATAAAGACAAAAGCTGCACTTTTATTTTGAAATGCAGCACAACACTTACTTCTAGATTATCTACCACTCACTCTAATTCATAATATCACATTTCGGGTCAAGGTATAAATCTCGGCAGCCTCCAGGCCCACTGACCTTGAATTGAAAAGACCCATATGTTTGCCTCCTCTAGCCCTGACTTTAAGGTGACTATTATTAACACACTGACATCCTGTCTAGTGTCTAAGAGTGAGACAATGGCGCCAGACAGAAGCTTACATTCCTCTCATGCTCAGACTAACAAATAAACTCGCTCCTGTAGAGAAGAAAGGGACTTGGAGATGAGAAGGAGTTTGGATCCAAGGACACAAGTTGCACAAAGACGTTTTACATTTTAAATTCGATTTATTTAATGTAATAACTGGACAGTTCTGAAGAGTTTCATAAAAACAATAACATCACTGTCATGTCTGTCCATTAGCATAAAGACTGGAGACAGGGAGAAACAGCTAGCCTGGCTCTGTCCAAAAATAAAAAAATCCACCTTCTTAGCACCTAAAGCTCGTTAAAAGAATGTTATATCTTATTTGTTAAAACCATTCAAACACTGAAAACAATAATTTGTGGTCAATTGTCTGACATGTAGCCTTGTAAAACCACAAACTGATCATTTAAACAACCAAGAGATAACGTCTTAACGTCTTTCCTTTGGACAGAGCTAAGCTAGCTGTTTCCCCCTGTTTATAGTCTTTGTGCTAAGCTAACCTTAGCTATCCAGATCTTGGCGGTAGCTTTATATTTAACAGGAAGGAGAGTGGTATCAAATGTTCATCTAACTCTCGGCTAGAAATGTCAGACTATTCCTTCCTAACTGTTTAGTTTTCAGTGAGGTGTGAGGTCTAAAGTTTTTTTTTATGTTGTCACATAAATCACAGTTTTAAGATTCAAAGATGCTAATTTAGCAAACTGAGACATCTTAAACCATTTTCATTGCATTTTAAAATAATTTATCAATGACAAATTGCTCTCTTTTGATCTGTTTTTGGCCAGAGGAGTGTTTGTACTGAGCCCTTGATGAAACTCTTTGCCATGTTTTTATTCCTCAGAACTCTCTGAAGAAGAAAAGCATCAGATCAACAGCCAGTAAGGCGGAGAAGAGGCTCTGTCAACAGACCGAGGTTTGATATATTTATAATTCATGTTTAATTTAAAGACTAACTGGGCCCATGGGAAATGACATGTTGCAATATTCTCGATTGTGATTGTCATCACTGTTGTTTGTTTGCCAAAAGGATGACAGTGCCGATCTGAAGTGCCAACTCCACTTTGCCAAAGAGGAATTAGCGCTCATGTGCAAGAAGCTCACCAAGTTGGTATCAGAGAGCGAGGGCATGCGCGAGGAGCTGGCCAAATACCACTCAGCCTACGGCGATGTAGACGCCACCCAATCGCCTGAAGGCAAGCAGAACTCCGCCCACACCAGGGAGGCGGAGGTCAAAGTTCACCTGAAACTGGTGGAAGAGGAGGCCACGCTCCTGAGCCGGCGCATCGTCGAACTGGAGGTGGAGAACCGTGGACTGAGAGCAGAAATGAGCGACATGAGAGAGAAAATGGGAGCAGGAGGAGGAGGAGGAGGGGAAGGGGAAGAAGGAGAAGAAGAAGAAGAGAATCGGGATGTTTTGGAGGAAAATCCGGCAGCGGAGGGAGGAGAAGAGAGGGAGCAAATTTTGAAAAGGGATGAGGAAGAGGAAAAGGGTAAAAGTGATGTTGAGACATCTCTGCTGTGCAACCAATCTCAAACTGAAGGGATGATCACTGCTTCTAATATCACACGGGAAGGTCCTGTAGGAGGTGAGTGGGACCCCTCTGACAGTCAGGAGAGCGAGAACAACAAACAACCTGACAGAGGTCTTAAAGGAATAACTCTGAAAGACTGTGAAACCCTTCTGGCTCTCAGAGATCATTCCTGCATTTTGAGCTCCGCCCTACAGCTCCTGACGACGCCACCAAAAAATGGACATTGTCTGTCTCCGACAGATGTGGACTTGAACGGTAAAGCACAGAAGATATACCTACCAGGACCTCTAAATGAGGCTCTGGAGCTTCTGCAGGCCATGCTGTTGGCTTTCATCGGGAGGATGGAGTCACTTTTAACAGAAGATTCAGGCAAAAACTCTCACTGTGATTCATACACTTTCTCCTTCGTCTCTGGAGACTGTACAGATCATGACGCGAATGTTTGTGATATAAAAGAGTCACCAAGTAAGCAGGAGTGTGTTGAAGACCTCTGCACCACAGAGGTTAAGGAGAGAGGAAGAAGACAAGCACCCTCTCTCCAGTGGGACCTCCCCCACAGCTGCAGGGACCCAAAGATGCAACTCTCCCTGCAGATCCTGTGGATCCTCCATCAGTGGTGTCAGGTTGAAGGACCCGACGTGCAGGGGAAAGAGGTAAAATTAAACATTTACTGTTACTGAGGATGAGAATCAGCCAGATCTGGTGAACTAAGGTGGAATATCTAAATATATCTGCTCTTTTCTTTTTATTTAGGGTAAGGACAAAACCATGTCTGTGCTACGAGGGTTGCTGCAGGACCTGGGTGCAGGGCTTCAGGATGAGCGGATTGAACTTGACGGTGAAGCCAAGGCCACGCAGGGGAAGACAGCTGAGGTAAGGATGGTGTTTACCCTTCAGGCATGTCCCTGCTGATGATCCGTCTCCCTGGCCGCGCGTCCTCCCGACACTCGGTTCAACAGGCATCATGAAAAGACTCATGCCAAAGTATTTAGGCTAATCTCTTGTAGGGGCTACAGCCAAGCAGGACAGGCGTGTTCAAATCTGCTGCATGAAAAACCTCAACTGATTCTCTGCAGTGTCCAAACGTGAGCCAGCGCATGTGGTCTTCATACTTACCTGTCCTCAGGTACTGGATCCACCTGCTTGGTTCATCAGATAAGAAATGTAATCTAACATTTGAGTTGTTGCCACTGGACTGTCGGTGTGTCCTCTGCACAGCAGGACTCGAGAGCTGCTTTGTGAAGGGCAGGATTTATTTCTTTAATGGCTGCTTTTCCTTCTTACTCCACTGACTAGACTGTAATCCCTCCTCTCCTCAGAGGAACATTCAGTTTGTTATAAATCATGACTACTGCCAAGCGAGCTGCAGCCATGTTTTGAGCCAAATGCTGCCATCTTCATCATCAGATTTCGCTCGTATCTACCATCTGTATCATGATGTGAACACAACATATTATTAAACAGGTCACCATCATGTGGAAGAGAAGGTAGTTGGATGTATGAGGATTAACAATACTGTCCTTAGTCAGTGTTAAATTACTTTTAACAGAATTTGGCTGCACTTTTTGACTTTTCAGCACCACGTCGGATATTTCAGAGCTTTCAAAAAACTTTTCAGGCTTCAGATGCAGATGTAAAAGCTATTAACAAGTGGAAACTGAGAACTAGTTTGGTGTGCATTCATGTTAGCATGTTTTGCTAATTAGCACTAAACACAAACAGCTGAGGCTGCTGGGACAGTTTTGATATTTGATCATGAACCAAAATATTGGACAAATTAAAAATCGTAAGATCATTAAAGTTGTAGAATTTCATCAAGAGGAGGACACGAACGTCTCTACCAAATTTCATGCCAATCCATTTAATTATTATTGAGTTACTTCAGTCTGGAGCAACGTGTTGGATCTATCAGCAGAGCTACAATTAGACCCATGCAGCTAAAGATTCTCAGAAATAACATGATTTACAAGTTAAATCTGCTGATTCTGTCTTCTCTCTCTTTGCTCAGCGAGCCGTGACTGGTTTCTTTCGTGATGAACGACCCTGTGCAGCTGGCAGGTCAGTGTTTTCTCCATCTAGTCCATCTTTCTCCTTTAGTCACTGAAGTCGTAACTCATGTGTCTCCTGCTGTTTTCACAGGATCTGCAGCTCAAAGGGGAAAAGACTGAGGCCATGCGACTCTAAGAGGAAGAACTGGTGCTATCTGAGCCAGGAGGCTGCTCAGCTGGACCGAGAGGACCCCGTTAAGACGTGGGACCATCTAATCATGCCGCTTAGCTTCCCTGATCTTGATTTTGAGCAGATGTCCATGGACAGAAGCCACACTGCCCCGGAGAAGTCGGCCTTCCGCATTTACTACAGCCCCCCATCAGCTCGCAGAGTCCAGCTGGCTCAGTCAAAGCAAAGCCCTGTCGCAGACAGAGAGTCTGTCAGCTCTAACTCTCCCTGGTGCACGCCGCCGACCTCCTTCTCTCCGCTTTGTCTGGGCTCGTCCGCTAACCTGAGTGACGACATGAAGGAGATGACGGCCAGCTGGCGGCAGACTCACAGCTCACAGGTGAAGAGAGGGAGATTAGCGGGGCGGTGGGTGGACGTGGTCTGCTCAGGTACTCAGACCCACATGAAGCCACAGATGGTGAGTGTTGGTTTGCAGACAGATAGGACTCAGGGTCCTGCGGCTGCGAGAGGCAGCCCTTCTCGACTCCTGAGCTCCTCCTTGGTCTCTGCCCGCTCTCACCACATCTCCACCTCGCTGGATGGAGTAGCAGGTCGGATCGAGAGGCCCAGACCCTCCACCTCCTCACCTAAACTGTACCGGAGACACTCTGCGACCGGTGTATCCCCTCTCCCCTCAACCACCAGTCTGAGCTCCTCCTCCTCTGCATCCACCTCTAGAGACCGAGCACTGTGGAACCTGAGTCACCAAAGCCCCTCTGGCCTCACATTGACCCGACAAACCAGAGCGGGTGCAGGACAGAACCACGGCTCTCTGAGCAGCGCCAAGCCTCCCTCCAAATCTGCAGGCGCCAACCGTTACGGTTTGGTCACAGAGTTTCTGCGCAGAGTGAGCGGCCGTGTTGAGAAACCAGCGCCGGGGTCAGGGACAGAAGACAAAGGGCGGCCTGAAGAACCTGGAGCGTGTCCCGACGAGGCCTCCCACCGCCCCGCTGCACAGGACCGACAGTGTGACGAGGATCGTCAACCAGAGGTTCATGAAGCAGAGGGAGGAGGCGGCCGGCCGAGCCCAGAGAGAGGAGAGGGGAGGCAGCCTGAACCACAGCGTCAGACACAGCGTGACTGTCACAGCAGAGGTGAGAAGAAAAACATCAGAGGTTCAGTCCTGAGCCAGTTTATTTCCACATTGATCATAAGGGAGTTAAAGCACAGCGTGAACACAAAGCTGTGTATCTTAAATATACAGTTATGTGTAAATATTTGTATATAAAGTCTGTCTGTTTGTTCTTTCAGTTCATTTACAAATCAAATTTATTGATAAATGTTTGCTTTGGGATTTTAACTGATTGTGTCTGAGGGCATTTTTCCTCTAAGTGTGGACTAACAGTTACAGCAGCTTATAATGATGCTAATTTTGCGATGTTTTGTGTTACACTCCAAGGTTGGAGATGTCATTTAAAGGGTATTGACACAGTAAATATACAGCTTCTTATTGAGGTCATATTTATTAGGATTTACATTTATTTAGGATTGTAATATTTTTATTGCTTACATTATTATCTAAAGAGGATTTATGTAAAATCATCTAAAAGTGAAAACTTCAGCTTTCATCAGTTTGGTGTTATATATCTGTAAAATACACCTGTAGCTGATTCACCATTCACAAAATAACAGAGACACTTGTCAGTCACTGGTCGACCACTATTGCTGCAATGAACAGTCAAAAAATCGATAAATCTGATTTATAGAAAGTTAATCAGCAACATCTTTAAGTTATTTCTCAAGCCAAAAATGCCAAATGTTTGATGATTCCAGCTTCTCACGTATGAAAATGTGCTGCTTTTTGTCACTGTAAACTGAATAAATTTGAGGTTTGGAGCCAAACAGAGGATCTGAAGACATTAGTTTAGGTTGTAGGAGATTGTGAGGAACATTTTCTCCTGATCTTTTAGAGTAGTCAAGGATGTCATCACACTGCTTGTTTTATTTGACAGTCCAAATCTCAAAATGATTCACTTCACTGTGATATATGACAGAAAAACAATGAATCCTCACATCTGAGAAGCTGGAACAAAGGAATAGTTGTCATTTTTGTTTTTAATCAACTGTAAAACCAGTTGATCGACAAATGGTTGCCCTAGTTACAGACTTAACAACAAACTGTTGTTCTACTGTGAAGTTTTTCTATTATTCCATCCACCTCTTTCTTCTTCTCTCTCTCTCTCTCTGATCAGGACGGAAACTACGACTGCAGCTCCAGCAGCAGCACCCTGACTTTCTGCTTCGCTCGTCCCTCTCGCTCCACCCAGAGACAAACGTCGAGTCAGAGCAAACTCCACCGACACAGACACTCGCCTCCAGTGACTCCAACTATGAGCGAGTAACCGGACAGACGAGCAGCAGCAGCAGCAGCAGCTCAGCTCCACTGATACTTCTGGACAGCTGAGAGCGGTTGGAGCCACAGGGGCTAGGAATTTAACATGTAATGTTTAAATGTAAAAACCCTGCTTTACTGCAGGATGGTTGAACTGGTAGACTGTGTGTGGGCTGTGTAGCAGAGCTGTGATAGATATCTTGGTGCAATTAAAAACACTCTTTTGACAGATTAATATTAATTTAATCACATCTTTTGCAACTGCTGAACATTCATTTATACTTACAATTTAGAACTCTAAACTCAAACTGATTTTGCACTTACATTGTGAATTAATTTTATATTATCTTTATAGTATTTTGTAGAGAATAACCTCATGTTTTACTGAATAAACGTCTAATATCTGTACAAAAGGCCGTAACTCTCTGATTTTATTCAACACATACGTTTCTGTCTTTACCTTCATTCTGAAATCTCTAGATTTTATTTAAGCTGTAGAAACTTGTTTACTCTGCAGTAATCAGCTGCTTCAGGAGGGATAATTATGTCACATGCTCAAAAAAGAAAGAGTAACTGCTAAGTAGTTAATGAGATAAGATTTCCTCGCCTGTTCGAAGCATGATCCCCTTCCTCCTCCTCCTCCCTCCTTCCCTCCTTTTCTAATTGTGTAACTCTTGACTTTCACTGTCACTGAAAAAGAAAACTGCAGCCAACACATTAGTGCATCACTATCTGTGTAATATTACCTGGATATTAAATTTAAATTCACTGTGGGAGATGGAGACTCAGATTTTCTTGGAGCAGATCAGCTGAATCTGGCAGCCGGCCTGTGGCTGTGGTCAAGGACAGAGTGGAGCAGAGGAGTCACACAATCGCTCGGTGTCACGTTTCTGCTCACAACATGTGTTCACCCTGTGCTGTTACACATAACACACACACACACACACAATGTAGGTTACTCCCCATCGGAGTAGCTTCAATTCACTGTAACCCAGTTTCACATAGTGAAAAGGTGGCACAATCACACACAAAATAGACCAGTGCAGTAAACAACTACAAGAAATGTATCTGACAGGTGATATTTATGAATAATCAATCATTATAATAATTCATAGTGTGTTCATGTTGATAAAAATTTACAAAAAACGGGCAAACTCATAACTATAATCGAGTGGGACACTGTCGTTACTAATTTTTGTGGGAAAAACATTTCTTGCAGTGCAAAAATGTGTCGAACGACCAACAAACAAACGCACAATCGCACAACCAAGGTCGAAGACACAGAGTGCTTAATTACTGCGGCTCTGAGGTCAAAACACAATGACAGCAGCATTTCAGATTACTGAGAAGACATCTTGTTTGTGTTTGGACAGAACCCAAGTCCCCAGTGACAATTCAATGTCATTTCCTGTTTCTATTGTGTACAACTGTCAGCAGTGTCCTTGCACGGATTTGAACTTGAGTTTGAAAGGACGGAAGAGGAGCCTGAAATCTGAAATCGTAACATAATCAAACTGAGATAGTTGATTAGTATGCAAACTGAGCTGAGAGAGAAAGGCGTTTATAAAGGTTATCAATCTGGCCTTAGCTGGTATGGATCATTAATGTTAGCTAGCTAGCTAACGTTAATTAGCTAGGTAGCTAGCTAACGAAGCTAATTACTTCACTAAAGTGAGTCTAACTGGCCAACATGATGGACGGCAGCCGTTAAACGTAGCGTGAGCACACAAAAGCGTTTGGTCAGATTATATTTGAAGATGAATTACTCTGAACTACAAACAGTCCGTTAGTAAAGTTTTATAGTATCGCACTTTAACGGTTTAACGGTTAACTGCCTGTGCTGTTAACTGACATGATCAAAGAGTTGTGGAGAGATAACGCCGGTGTTAAGGTGGGAAAGCATACAGCCTATGTGAGAAAGTCGGTGATCTTGACGTTGTACAATATCTTTGCAGCATCAAAGAGGAGTTAATAATTTTACGACCGATTAACAACCTCTGTTCACAGTCTGACATAAGCCTGGTATTAATGTGCAGTACTGACTCTGACCTCTGGGGGCGCTGCAGCTGCAGCTCCACTCTCTCACAGTTGTGTACCTTCTTTAAACCACATTTGTTGACGCTAATATTTAAAACACACAAAAAAAATCCGGAACTGCCGCCGCTGTTGCTGCTGTGTTTGCTGTCTCTCAGGTCGCATGAGAGTCAGTGAAATTGAAGATAACATAGAGCAGAAATGGAGTCAGTTTTCTTGAGGTTTGACTCTTATGACTTCGAGGCTGATCAGAGGTTTCAGGACGGGTTAAAGGTTTTAGACAAGTCCAACAGCAGCAGCAGGGATGAAACCAAACTGCAGGACATGAAACTCTTCTTTTATAACCGGTGAGTCACATCTGTACAGCTACATGTTTTACTAATATTATTTTAAGAGAGAAATATCCTGCAAGTGACTGTAAAATAACTTCCAAGTGTTAGAAATGTTTTGTTAAGGTGGTTATTGTGGTGCATGTGTGTAAGGAATAAACTAAGAAATCACATACAAAACAATACATATTGACCTGTTGACCTGACCTGTTTTTTCAGGCCTTTTTCTATATTTATTCAACAGCCAAGTATTAATTATGATACAATGATACAGTATTTAACTACCTAACAATATGTAAAGAACTGTTCAAATCTGCATAAGCACTTTTACTATTGACACTAAAAGTATATTTAGCTGTGGGTACTTTTACAGTCATATTAATGCTGGAGTTTTATTTGCTTTTTTACATTCAAGCGTTACTGCCTCCACTTAAGTAAAGGATCTGAGTAATTATTTAACTACTGAATGTATACAAGTTCATATCAGGGGCATAACTAACAGCTGAATAAACAAGCAGTGGGTTTGTCTGATCACTTTTGACTTCACATTACAGTTACATTATAACATCATAACTTTATCCTCATTCTTAAATACTGAATGTTATGATACCACAGAAAATGAATTGTTTGTTTTCTCTGTCCTCACCAGGTTTGTTGAGCCCATAGACAGAGCGAGCTATAAGCAGTGGAGATCTGCTTCTCCAGGTGTGACACCGATGGAGCAGGGGACGCCTTCAGATTCAGACTCTGATATCAGTAAAAACCAGGCGGCTGAATCGTCCGCAGAGACAGAGGTAAAGCAGCTTTCCTTTGCAGAGGTAATGCACCTGATTCAGGAGGGAAAGGAAGTGCCGGGAGCAAAAAAACTGGACATAAAACCGAGCAACCAGAGTCCCACTCCTTCTCAGATGGAGAGGATACGTAAACCCTGGGAATTAGCATCATCTTCCAAGTGACCTTTACCTCATTATAGCACTGTGTCGATAAAAATACATTGTTTTTAATAAAAACATTAAATTTTTTAACCAGATGACATGTTTACATGTTGTTAGATCTTGAATATTTAACCTAATCTTAATTAATGAGTTTGGTATTTATATTTTAACTGGTTAATCCATCCATCAGTTCTCTACTGTTTATCTACATAGATCAGTTATGAGACATTGGGGCCCTGGGCAAAGACAGGCATCTTATTTGGGTGGTTTTCTGTCTCTTTGTTGTTTTTTCAAACAAGAAACATCATCAGTTACTTCATACAGAGGTTCAAGGCCACGTTGACAGATCTATTATATCAGGAATTATTGTTATATACAGCTGGGAAATACTGAAAAAATTTTATATAAGTGTGAATAAATTCATGTACTTAAAATGTACCTTGTTGTTACTGTCAATGGCCAGTGGTTTTCCATCATTCTTCAGCTGATATGACAGTGAAAACAGTATTAAATTTAATTCTGTGTGGGAGTAAAAAGGTCTTTAACAGTTTTCAGTTAAAAGAGAACACTGTACAAACCCTGTGATTAGTTGGGTTTCACCACCGGCCCTTAACAGTCACACAAGGTCAGAAGCCTTAGAGAGGAGGGACCCATGCCTCCTGAAATCCCTGAAATGCTGCATTCGAAGCAGCCTTCAGTGTTACAGTGCCACTGTGTGGACTCAGTGAAACAACAAGGGAACGAACAGTACATGTGATCAACAGACTGCACCAACTGTCTGATGTTTTAGTTTTAATACTGGGTGGATTATCATGGTGAAATAAAATAAAGTCACTGCTGCCTCCATATTAACATGTCTGTCGTAAACAGCTGTAGTTGTGACAGGATGAAAGCTCAACATGAAAACTCTGATCCTCACTCTGCACATCCCACATGATTTACTGCAGCAGTGCTGTGAACAGTGTCGACCTCTGCTGGTGGAATATACAGTAGATCATTTATATGATGATTTTAGAAAAGTTTGTTTAATTAGTCATGGGTAAGCAATTAAACAAGTCACAATTAGATGTTTTGGCTCAGGAAAATACATTTTTGACCAAATTAACCAGGACCGTATAGAAATAAACAAACAAACAAACAAAAAAAAACAGGCAGCAAGCAACTTGTTCAGTTTTGCCTGAGTTAAAATCCCATGTACATTTATTCATCATGTCCTGACTCACTTTTTGTTTTCACCAAGGAAACTGACTATACTGTTTATCACACTAATATTTCCCTACATCACTTTCTTAGTTCATATAAAGGAAACACACAATTAAACAATCAACACACTGCATAATAAAAACCTACATGAAAATTTCACTTTTAGCAGGTGTTGATTAAGGGTAGAGGTAAAAAGACAAAACCAAGACCAAAAATGTTCATGCAAAGTTAGCACCGTTAGCATAGCACCACCATCAGGAAACAGACATCTGAACAATCAGTGAGGTAAAATGTGTCAATCACGTCAGAACAGTTTGATCTCACTGTCGGCCCGTCCATCGTGGACAGATTCAGCACTTACAGTGAACGCGGTTCATACCTAAGGCAACACCACTATCTTACCATTCAGTAAAGTTAACATTAGAAGCACCTGAACCTGAACAGTACTGACGATTGTTGGAGGACAATTAAAAAAATTGTCAATTAAACAAAATCAAAAAAAAAATATTACACTCTTGGAAATTACCATTGGGTTGAGTTTCACTGAGATTTAAAGGACCATACCAGTGTTTTTGCATGTGCACCTACAGTAAACATTACTGCTGCTTCTACTACTGGTACTGCCTCTTACACTGGTGTTACAGCACAGCTGCAAATAATTATTATTCTCATTACTGATTAACCTGCTGATCATTTTCTCAATTAATTGATGCTTAAAGAATATAAGGATTAAAAATGCTAATCATGTAGCCTTGTTTGTCCGACATCCAAAAAGATGAATCCTAGAAATATTACCTTTTATTATTTTTCTAATATCAAATATTTAGTAAGATCTACAAGAGCTGTAACTCAGTGTTTTTAAAAATGCAGCCACAATAAAATCTTTTTAACTTTTGTACTTTAACAAAGGTCTGTGACTTGACTTTTTCAGCCTAGAATCCACAGTGAGCTCTGAGTTTTGGTGCCTTTTGTTGTTTTTATATTGAGTTATTAAAAAGATCAAACATGCAAAACCATCGCTATGGTCCTGTAAGGTACACATCTCCTACATTAGACATGATTAAATATGTTACATTAAGTCAGCCCTATGCAGTACTCTACAGTGATACAACGTTTGTTCTCAGTGAGTGGCCACAGAGTATTTTTGGTCTTGCATAAATAACAGTCCTTAAAACAGATAAAAATGTTTGCACAAATGCAAACCCAGTGAGGTCATTTTGGACAAAGTCACTGCTCCACCACAGTGAGATTCATGTAAATTTGGATTAAAAAGTTTTAAAAAGTTGTTTAAAAAGTAGATTTAAAAACTGACTAGTTGATCCATTCAAGAGGTACAATCAATAATGATTAAATCAAACCTAAATCCCTGGTAAGATTACACAATAAAACAATACAAAATACATGTATAGAGAAAACATAGTTAACATTTTACATAAATTAATGAAGATAAAAAAGTGTAACTGTAGATTTTCAACAGATAAATCAATGTTGAGGTAGAGACCTGGGGCCTGTATCACGAAGCGTCTTCTGGGTTAACAAACGTTACTGAGTCTAACACTGGTGATCCTGGATAATAGTTACAATTAGAGTGTAGAATTTTTTTACCTCTAGTTTGGTCTCCACCAACTCTTGAGGGAAATATTTGCCTCTTTAGTTGCTAAATCCTCCACTGTGTTCACCAGCTGGTCTCGGACTGTGCCAGAAAACCTTAGCTTAAAGCTTAAAGATGCTAAAATCCTCCATCGAGCAGAGGGAATCTGCAGCGCCCAGTGATAAATCTCACTGATCAAACTGTTAAATGTTTAATTCACTGAGCTAATTAAAAACACTGTGTGCGGTTAATATGCATCATTACTTGTCACTTCACTGTAAACTGTCATTTCACTGTAAACTTAGTCAGGATCCTGTTGTGTAGTAATAATGACTCAATTTTCTGATCAGTATTTGAGCTGTTTCCCTGGAGCACATTAGCCCTACAGTAGGTTACAAATTTAACCTGATGTAAAGTGAGTCAGCCTTGTGATGCTGTAAAACCTGAGTTAAGCCCAAAGATAGCTGGTTAACCATCTAATCTCGCTTCGTGTTACAGGCCCATGTTGAGAGCAACATTACCGTTTGATAACAGCACCGTCATTTATCCTGAAATAAAAACTTAAAAACTGAAAAGTGTCTGTGCCTGCTGGTGATAGTGGATGAGTGACATCTCACAGGATTAAAGGAGCTCATGAGTGAAAACATTTCTAAAAGTCAAAATGCTAGAGTTTAGGGCAGGATAAGGCAGTAGGTTTACCGCTGCTGCTCTGACATGAAAAGTCACTTCAGAGTCGTTATTCACATTCAAAATAATCCTTCAGTGGAGCGAAGAGGTGGCGAATAACTGGGACGCTCCAGGAGCGACCCAGGACTTTCTGCCTTTGCATCCGGCCCATGTTGTTCACATCTGTGTAGTGTTTGGGGAAGCCAAAGATCCTGAAAGAGGCAACCACACAAATGATATTTAAGTTATAAAACATGTAGTGATCCAATGTGTCTCATGTGTTCATACACATGAAAATCAGGAAGAACAGTTTTTCTTTATTTACAGAAAATGTCAACATCTGTCTTTAGTTTGGAGACTGAACTTATCTTTGTTGCTGCTTGAACTAATCCTAATCAGCCTGGTGCTTTATTGACACTCTTGTCTGTTCTCTTTTAAATACTGTGCAAAGTAAGAATAAATTCAGATTATTTGCATTTATCTGTATATTTACATTTATATAACAAAATACTGTTTGTAGAGCAACAGAAAAGTCACCATATGGACTATATTAAACTAAAATAATCAATATTCCTGACATCAGAACTGAGTAACGTTTAAAAGACTTAAACACAGAAATCAGCCTTGTCCTCTGTCGTCCTCACTCTTAAGACTAATAATGAACAGAGCCTCAGTCTGGGCAGGTCCTGCTGGTGAAGGGAGTTGGGGCTTCGAGGATTTCTCTGTGGATGGGGACTGCAGGGCACAGCAGCTGCAGACATGCCGCTTTTACCTAATGAGATGTAAACAATATGTTTCCAAGGACGTGTTAATTTCAGAGATACTTACTGTTCCATTTCGGTGCACCACAGGTAATCCTCCTTGCCATTCATGGAGACGGGTAGCGGTCCCATCTTCCCCTGCCTTATGGAGTTAGACTTTGTTGTGATGGTGCGGACTTTGTCAAACTGCAGGAAGAGACCACAAATCAGAGTCAGGGTGTTTTACAATTTTAAGAATCATGTTTTGAGAGTTGATACTTGTTCAGTCTTTTCTCTGGATTTCTACAGTTTTTACTACACTGAATTTAAGATGTTTTATGGCTTTTTTAATACCAAATATGATGCAGTTTACCTCCTGTTTAACAATCATACTGTGCCAAGGTATGAAAATATGATGGAAAACCAGGAGGGAAAAAATAGCTTTTATAGATTTCATGTATTTTTCAGTACTTCCCAGAAGTATTTCTCAAAATTATTCATTTGAGTTAGTTTACTGTGAGTTTTTGCTTGACTGTAGCTGGCAGTGTTTGCTACAAGTCTGACACTTCAGATTATTGTTTATACTATACTTATACTTAGCAGAGCAAACTAAACGCCTCTACCTTCGCCGTGCGTCCAACTTCCAAACAATCCTGAAGAGCCACTTTGTCGTCTAAAGATGTAGCGAGAGGCCTAAACAGAAATACAGACAGGCGTGTAAACTGAACGTATTTTTAAAGGAGTAAATTTAGTCTTTCAGTGTCTGCAGGAATATGATTGCTGATCACTGCGTACCTGTTCATGCCAGGAAGGTTTCCCCAAAAGTAGCGTGCTCTGTGAGCAGGACTGACTTTGACTGCATCAATGAGAATTGGATTGCACTGAAAAAACAAAACTCAGATAATGAGCAGTGACAATAATGCAGCCTGATACCTGCCAACGACCTGACAAGATATTGTAAAAATAATCAAACATAGTCACCTCAAGGAATCTGCAGATGTCATTTTTGTCATTGGCGCTCATGAAAACAACATTCTCGAACAACCAGAAGAACGGACGGTCATCGTCCTCCCTTGGTTTCAACAACGTCAGAATCCGGTAGAACTCAAAAAAGAGTCTGCCAGTGCCCTCTGCAGGACAGACAGAGATACACAGAGTTATTAAAGAAGAGGAGCTGTGCTGTAACCTATAGTGACCTTATTTTCTCTGGTATTTTATCAATAACTGTTTGGTAACAGAGGTTTGGAACCTGCATACCAAATAATCCTTTTCGCAGAGGGTTGACCATGGACAGGTCGTTACAGGGACTGCCTCCAATCAGAAGATCGAATGGACCCCATTCAGCCAGCTACAACACACAGAGCTTCAGTTCAGTTCATCTTTTTACATTGTTTTTAGCCTCTTTAATTCAGAAACTGAACGACAAATTTAGATTAGTTATAAACATGAGTGATCTTACTGCAGCGCATACTCACATGTTTCCTTGTGATGGTGCGAACGTCGTTGACATATTCGATCTTCCCTTCGTGCTTGATCATCCCTACAGCAATCGAATCCTCACAAATCTCTGAGGCGATGTAGCGGTCGATCTTGAAGCCCAGGTCTTTGAGCACCAGGTATCCTGCCATGACACCACAGTAGTTAAAGCCAACTCCATTACGGTATATGTGTATACCGTATGTGTATAGATACAACATCACAAAGATGGGATGAGTTTACATGACTAAAGCATAATGAGATGAACCAACCTGTTGCAATGCCGTCAAAAAGTGAGAGCACCTTGAGAGGTCTGCGCTGACCAGCAGGGATGGAGGGGTAAACTCTGTGAGGCTCCTGTGATTAAAAAAGTAAATCAACAGCTTTCAGCACCACTGCACCAGAATTATTTAATTAAACAGGAGATGTGTACTGGAAGGAGAATGTGGTACGTACAAACTCCATGCCGCTGTTGTTGACAAAGAAGTCTTGAACCTTCACGCTCCAGTCTGGTCTTAGTTTGAGGTTTCCCTCACACTGTGATGGCTTGCACATGTAGCAGCTCCAGGGGTCGATGTCTTTGAGCTTGTCAAAGGTTCCTGGGCCCACAAGGATGTCCAGACAGTCCTTACAGAAACACCTGGGAGAGACCGGAAACACCCATGAACATCAAGTGAGAATCAGTGAATGAGTGATTTGCAGGAGCCATCTGACTGAAAGTAACAGAGAGTGACCAACCCTGCTATTTCTTATTTAAAAATAATCAGAATCATCACAAAATCTCAAATAAGGTTGCAGTGAAAAGCAGTCACCATCAACATCCCGGCCTGTGAGAGATAACACCTGAGCAGTGTTTACCTGCAGCAGCTCACTTCACCGCACAGGATGACCTCCAGCCCAGCACAGCACACAGTGCAGTACGACTGGTAGCCGTCTTCATCGTAGCGATACAGCGTCTCTGTGAAGTTCTCCTGCAAACATTGACAATGTCGAGTCGCAGCATTTGGGTTGTTAATGACAGCTGTGTTTCAGATGGAGGTTAGACATTTACAAACTGGGTTGAAATGGAGTAAAGCAAACCATGTTGAAGTAGACAAAGATCATTAGGCTGTTAGATTACCTTGCATTTTAGACAAAGACCACCTTCAAACAGTGGGTGCTGCACCTCAATCTCAGTGGATCCACAAGTCAAACAAAAATCTGAAATAGTAAACGATTCCCTTACAGTTAAGAATTTAATGCTTATACCAAAGATTAAAAATCACAGACTTCTTCCACGCTCACACAAAACTTACCTGCAATTGTTCTGCCTTTCTCTTTGATCTTCTCTATTATTGATTCTGTAATGTGAAATATTTAAAAAGAAATCATGCAGGGGCAAAAAATATGATGATAATAACATGAGACCCACTGTGAATCTACTAGGTTCTTCAATTTGTTGTTATGTTAGTGGACGACATTTGGACAAAAATAACGTACCTTTGCTATAGGTGATGACAGGTGCATTTGCCTTATTTTTAAAAATGTATTTCCTTTTTGCCGGGGGCTGGTAGTCAGACTGGGCAGAGTCAGAAGAGTCAGCATGTGCAGCAGAATCTTGAAGATCAGAAAAAGATAGAATCAAAAGAAGTTTCACAGGGAAAAAAACAAACATTTTTTGACATTTATACACCACTGAATACAAATTCACTCTGACTATGGATGTGTGGCCATTAAGCATGAAAAAAAAGTTAAATTGACTATGCTAACAGAGCAATCAGGACATAATGCTTATAAAATGTTAATGTGTTAATATACGCACATACAGCAACACTGGTCTGACCCCGCCTACTTCCTGAGACTTTCATTAGTCTATACAGCTCTATAAAACTAGTCATCAGTCAGTACGTACTGTATCTATTTGTAAATCTGCCCTCCATTATGAATACAAGGCAGCTATAAAATACTGTGGAAATCGGGACAGGACTTATTCAGTGTGTTATTTTTTACGGATTTATTAATGTGCACATACCAGGAGGTACGAATCCTTCAGGTCCTGTGGGCAGAAATCCTTCAAAAGCCCAGTCCAGCATCAACTTCAGCTCCTTTTCTTTACTTCCTTTTGCCTCAGCAAAAGACTTCCCACATCGCTCACCTGCCAACTGCAGATTACAGGTGTGATCAAACTCTGGAGCATTGGGAGAAACATTTCCCTCAAGTGATTCTGAGCAATCTGCCTGACACCGTGATACATGACACGTCTTTGATGTTTTCGTTCTTCTGATTTCATCCAATTTAAAGCCATAAAACTGTCAAATAACTGCTGAAGCCAACTTTAAACTTTCAGAATCTGTTGATACTTCTTTGATAAGGCTGCAGTTATCTTTGGCACAACATAGGACACAAAAACAGTGAGTAACAACTAATAAATATGTTGTTTGAATAAATGGAAAGAGATGCACAACTATGTCATTAATTATGCCAAATCCCTTCTCATTCAGCTGATTAAATCCCAGTAGAAAGAAGACAGGAGATGAAAAACCCTAATTATGAAGAGAAATAATCTGATTTATGACGTGCGAATTGATGAGAACTGACTTCATCCTTCAACAACATTTTAGCACTGATGTCATGAAGGTCATTTAAATTGGTGGGCAAGAAACAAACATGAAGATCAGTCCTGCAGAACATGAGGCAGTTTATGTCTCCTACCTCGATGATTTGGTAAATGGCTTCTTTGTAGATGGGCAAGCTGGCAAAGGAATTCTTGCAAAAGCACTTAGTGAAGGCACTAAATGGGAGAAGACCCTCGGTGTAGATCTGCAACAGAAAGCAATGATGATGTAAAAATCCAACTCAACACGTGTGAAGTGTTTCTGCAGCTCGAGCACATGCACTGTGCTTCTGACCTCTGAGAACTTCCCGTCTCCGAACCACTCCACCCTCCTCATTCCCGGGGGAGCCAGCTTGGTTTTCCAGGGCATCACCATCCCGGGCCACAAGGAAAACCCCTTCACTTTCCCCCACACCAGCTCTCCTGCCAGAAACCCTTTCCCATCCTGCAGACGTCAAAAAATAACAAGAAAAACAGACATTATTCAGGACTACATTTTCATCTACAAGAAGATAAAAAATCTGATACAGATATTTCCTATAACATGTTTGATGAGACTGCGAGCTGCTGTATTGTGGATGTTTTCCTGTTGCTGTTTTTATACCTGGTAACCTTGTTTCCGTCGTCCTCTTGGTGTAGATTTACCATTTGGCGATGACTCTTCTGCCTGAAAGTCGACCACAGTTGCGTAAGAAGTCAAAGGTAAAAAGGAATATGTATGATGACCTGCGTATTTCATAGGTTGGTGAGTGTTTCTGTAATTTCATTTGATGTTAAGTTTAGGTAGCAGGTAGGTTAAGGCATTTCTAATATTACCACCAATCACAAGCATCAGTATTATTTTTGATGTCAGATGACATGGAGGAATGAATTTGTTAAAAACAAGAGGAAAGGGAACCCTGCATCACTGATGATGCTTGGGAGGATGAGTCGTCCTTTTGCTTTCCAATCTGACTTGGCACCAGGTGAACAAAGTGAAGGATGAATCTGAGATGAAGGTGTGTTAGAGGAAGGATTGGGTTCTGATTCTTTTTGATCTGTTCAACAGCCTTTTTGAGGAAAACAAATTCAATGCTTTTTTATTAGTCTCTGCAAAACCTGCAGATGCCCAATGAGCGGATGGATGCTTTGGTAACACTTACCTGCTGCAGTGAAAGATTATTTTCTAAATCTTTTGTATAGTAATTTAACTAAACTGCAAATATGTAATCTGTCTTTTTGGATTTTGGGCTGCGCAGGATGCTCACATGTTGTAGGATAAACCATTGAATATTTATTTTGTTCTTTCTAGTAGCATTTCAGAGGGCAAAGAGGCCTGTCATGGGTATTCTGGTAGTATACTTGAGTATACCTACCACCTCATCTTGGGACTCCACACCCTTTTTGCTGTCTTTATCATGACCTATGGGTTTGGACCAGGTGCTAACACCAGCCTGAAACACTGTACGGGCCTGTGGCTTCTGGCGCAAGCTGCTCTCCCAGCCAAAACTCCCCCTACTGGTCCCCTGAGAGACAACACACTCTCATTACACACTCAAATATCATGCACATGCAAATGTACCCCCCCAGAACACTCCAACACCTTCACACAGGGAAGCTGGACCTCATTGTACCAGTGAGGATGCTGGCCATAAAGATGAAAAGCATAAAGAAGCAAGGAGAAAAGACTGTTAGTAGATGAGAGGGAGTGAGGAATGGAGGATTCACTTGTAGGATTTTAGATGAAGCCACATTTCAGCTCTCAAGACTAGCTGACAGTATTTGTGGTCAAATTTTGCTCCTGACAATCAAGCAAGTTGCGTCTTTTCCATGTAGATGTAGCAGATGGAGAAGCAAAGTAAAGACGGAGAGGAAAATCTGTTACCTCTTTCCAAATGACACCATTGTCTCCAGGTATTCTCTCATATTCAGTCTTCAGCTCTTTGAAAGGAAACAGAAAGTATTCAGTGATAAGATCCAAGAGGCGATAATGGGGTTCTGACATGTTAGAGAGTAAACAAAAGAAAAATATACAAGTAAAATTACACTTTAATAATGTAAATTATACAAATAAAAAGTTTAAATTGTTTTTCTTACTGTTTAACTTTGTAAGGCGGACTTCACACGGCTTCACGCTCACAGTAATGCCATTCACTTCTAGAAAATTAAAGTGTAAAAATGCAGTGATTCCTTATACACTTCTTCATCGCCTCATTAGATGCAAATTTAACTTGTTTAATTTACTTGATGGCCAATCTTTCCTCTTACCTTTAGTGTGAACTGTGAAGTATTTGTTGCCGGTGCTGTCAGAGAGAGCACTGTCAGACGTGGAGTCACACTCGCTTTCTTCACTCTCGGACAAAAGTGCAGAGTCTCCATTCCCTAAGGCCTGAGACAGGACATACAGCAAGTGAACAAAATTAATTTAACCCACAAAAATGGAACACGGACAAAAGATGTTGATACAGCTACTGTATTTACATACCTGAGAAAACACTTGCTGAGCATCAAGTGGTGGACATGGGAGAGACAGCAGGGTCAAAACAAGCCTTCTAAACAGTGTCGGCTTCTTGTCCTTCAGTACATTGGCCCAGTGTTTCTCCAGTGAAACCTTTGCTAACTGGTTCTTCTCTCCCTCTTCACCCTTGCTCTCCTCAGCCAACTGATACTCAAGGAATTTGTTCCTGAGCTGGCTGACCTCCTCTTCAGAGCTGCAGATTCCCAGCTTGATCCCAAGCTTCTCTACTGCTTTCCCTGTCACTTGCTGCCTGCTGTGAGGGTTCAGTAGCTGAGCTATGCTCCTTAGCACACTATCACCAAGAGGCAGCTTCTCTGCAATGCAACTTGTGAGTGCAATGTAGAAAGACAGCACCTCTTCTTTTAACAATGGCAGTGCGTCTGCAGCCTCAGACTCATTAAGGAAGTCTTCCACGGCTTTCCCGCCCAGACTAAGTTCAGGATGTGACAGGTGGAATTTGTTGTTCTTGAGGATTTGGGCATCGAGTTCCTTGAGGAAGCGATCAGCAGCCTGACGATGAAGGAAGTAGGGGATGTAGGTACCCAGCAGGTTACTGGCGTCTTCTAAGATGGACACCAAATCAGCTCGGGGAGCTCCTTCCTTTGTTTGCAGATTCTTTTGGAAACTCTGCAGTGGCTTTAAGGCCTGCTTCAGGAACATAAATGTTGCCCTGACTTTGGGATCCTGCAGCTGGGTGCAGATTGACTTTGCTTTGTCATCATCTTTGTCACAAGAGCTAAAGTACAAAATCAGATCTGTCCATATTTCCAACATTTTTGTGACTAATTGGCAAAAGTTAAGGCAGCTGGTGTTGATACAAAATGATGGACTGTCCGGAGTGATATCTGAGCCAAAAAGAGCCTTGAGGTTGTCATTCTCTGTAGAGGAGGAGGAGTAATAGGCGTAGATGTCTGCCATCAGCTCTTGAGTCTGATTGGAGAGCTGCTTAACTCCAGCATTGCAAGCAGCGTCGGCGATGCTGTACAGTCCTTCTAACGCTATTATGTTTGGATTGATTTCCCTGAGCTGTGAGCAAATCTGCTCCGAGGCCACATCATCTCCGTCGAGATAAACCGCGACAAGGTTATCTGTGGGTAGCCCAAATTTCTTCAAGGTCTCCCCCACTGCTGCAGCACCGTCCACCGACTGAAGAGCATCCAGGAACCGGATGTAGTACCTGCCGACTTTAACGTCAAAAAATCCAACAAGGACCACAGAGACGGTGTCATCCTCTCCCACTGTTACTCCTCCATAAATGTATAGACAGTACGGAGTGTGCTGGCAAACAGATGTAATATCTCTGGGGTACCGCAGTCCCAGCTTGTGGCGTGCAAATTGTCTAGACACCTGTTCACCTTTAGCAGAGCTGCTGCTGTTATAGTGTTTGTGAATAAATTGAATAGCTGCATCGCTACAGGGCAGCGGTTCAGAGCGTTGGCTTTGCAGAGCAGCACTCTTGGAAATTTCAGCCTCTTTCTTGTGTAATTTCGTTTCTGAGTGTCGCCGAAGTTCAGAGAGGCCTTTATAATACGTGCTCAAGTTTCTGGCACAAGTGTGGCAGTAGGTATAGTGGTCTCCAAGGGTGCTACGTTCAGCCCAGTCAAAAATATTCTTCCACTCTTCAGAGTACGGGAATTTTTTGGTAATTTCAGTGCCGTTCTGTTCTGCGCCTGATTCCAATTTATGGCTCCCTGACAAAATAAGAGAAAAAAAATATTATCACACAACCATTAATTAAAACAAAATACACTGCTTTATTTTATTATCACACTGACAGAAAATGTGGAATGACACTTACGTGGCAGTGGAGATAACACAATGGGGCTGATATCCTGGCTGTCCCGAGCTTTCACAGGATCATATTTGGTAGTTTTCACATTTGCTAAGTAGAGAGCTTTGAACCACTTCAGGATCTCAAAGTTGCTTTTAAAATCCCCTTTTACAATTTCCTCAACTGGAATGATCTAAATTAAGACAAAGAAGACAAGGCAAAATTTAGAAATGAACGTAACTTGGCTGGGAGCAGTGATTTTCTGGAGTCTTCGTCATCAACATTTGTTTGCCTAACAACAAGCTGAGACTCCAGGAAATCACTGCTCCTTGGCTCTACAACATTTTCAGTGTATTCTATAATGTTATGATAATAAATACATAATATAAAGTTCACAGGCATGCAAAAACATTAATATTGTCCTTGTAATTAAGATTTTTATTCTAATGATAGATAAAGTTTGAGGCATACCCTTGTAAAACCGCTCTTGCTGAGGGCCTTGTTCAGCAGAGTGAAGTTGTGCTTACAGTCATCCTCGGTCTTTGCATCAAACTTCACCTTGGACAGGTCAAGAGAGCCAGGAACAGCCCAGTCCAGGATCTGACAGTGGCATGCACCTGTAGGATCAGACAGTTCAGAAAGTGTGCATGGAGTGCAACATGACTCCTCATCTAACAGCTCACTGTGGCTGTTTCTGCTTGTGCTGTTCCTTCATGCAGCATTTAAATATGGTCTGCTAGCCGCTGTGTAGACCATTTTTATTGGAGAATAGCACCATTAATGAAGTTCTGTTAACTGAGTGACAAATACAGTGCATTTCCTATAGCTGCTTCACAATAAAAGCCTACTGCTTTTGGAAACTTTTATTGTGAAGCAGCTGCAGGAGATTAAAAATATGTTAACAGTAAAATAAAGTTGATATCTGAAAGTATGAACTGTGAGTACAATTTAACTCCAACATAACTCGATATGATTAAAGTGGACTATAGCAGGCGTATCAAAAAACTGCACTAGGTCTGCTCATACTGATGAATCACCTGAGCCCATCTCCCGCACATCTTTGAAGTCTGTCTTCAGCAGGTTGTTGATCCAGGCCAGCAGGTAAAAGCGGCTGGTTTTATCGCGGGAGGAGCCTGGAGTCTCAACCACTGTATTTGCCATCTTGCTCTAAGAAAGAAAACAACAATCACAGTTTTTGTGAATTAAGAGTTATATTCACGTGTATGTATTTTTTTATTCCATTTTATACATTTTGACTGTTTGGTGACTCAGAATGTAGCGGGGGTAAGACAAGACACTAAACTTTACCATGCACACTTATTTTATGGATTTGTTTGAGTGTTTCATGGATTGTTTTGTATTGCTTTTATGTTTAATAAGGCCTGATGATTACCTAAACACCAACTGTGGGTGCATTTAGTGATGTAAGGGAGAAAAATTACCATATTTACTTTATTAACACCATCATGTATTCCCTCTCAAAGCTTGTTTATTCCAGAGGGAATTTTCACATTGTTACTCATAAGAAAAGCATAGCTGTTAGTGTTGCCAAAGCCTTGTGTATATCCCTATCCATGACTGGCTTCTAGGGGTGGGGGTGGTGGGTGAGACTGGGCCAATGGGTGGGTTGCCTAATCCCCTATTGTCTACCAGACTGTGGGGGAATAAAGGCTGAGGGTTTGCTTTCAAAATAACCTTTATATTTGCGTATTTTGGTTGCATTTGGCTGTTTTTTATAGCCATGTGTACATTAAGACACCGAGCTGTGCTGTAGCTCAGTGCTACAGCATGCTTAAGCCACGCTGCTGCAGCAGCGTCTCCTCCCCTCTCTCTTCAACGTATAGGATACGTAATGAAATCTCGCGTTGTCCCACTTTTTGCCGCGAACGTCCTCAATGCACAACTTTCACTGAGAGTGGAAACTTGAGCTTTAGTGTGACACCATGTTACTTAACTTGCATGAAAACAAACACAATGCACCCCAAGTGAAGCGGCATACTGACCGGTATGTCTATCATGTCAGGGTTTGCCTTCAACATGTCTCATCACATACACAGTGCACCAGCTACAGTCTGGTTTCACATGGGGGGGAGCTTCCTTTATGTTTTATCATTGTGTTGCAGTCTGTAGCTGAAAGTGCACAGATACACTCAAAACAGCTGTTCAAGAAATTGTAATTACTGCTGACTACCCGCGCGTATGCACGTTATTACGGCACCCGGCAAAAATCAACTAACTGAATTAAATCGCAGTCACTATCGGGAAGCCAAAACCTCCCCGGCTCACGGTCCTATCTGCTAATATCGCCGTGCAGTTGTGGGAGCCGGTCTTTGTGTTGTGAGGCTGCAGAAGGTTGGACTTACAACAAACCAGGACAATAAAACTGTAACAACAATACCCTTAACGATATCACCCGGAAAGCATCTTTATGGACGAAAGTCTCTGTGAAATATGTAAGCGGCTTTTCTTGTATTGAGATATATTACGGGTAACTTACCTCGGCCGTTCCCCTTTAGGCACACAGATGAACCTCCTGACTCTTGGCTTCTTCAGAGAACACAATTTCCGATAGGGGGACCTGGGTGTGACGTCCGCATACCGGAACCAATAAGAACTCTAGTAGAGCAAGCGTCGGATCTCAGAACAATACATAATATATTGTAGGTTGACAAATATGGCTGCTAGCTAAACTAGTAACCTCGTCAACCACAAAGTCCTCGCTTTCTTTCTGAAAGCGAACCACTGTGTAGGCCTATAGCCCGGTAAAAATTTAGACTAATCTACTGTTAGGTGCGCACCGCAGGCATATAACAGTTGGTTGTCAATATGCTAGTTTTAGAGTTGACGATTTCATTATTCGTTATTTTCAGTTGGTCAATTATTATGCCCGCTATATGTCAAACACGAATCACTGTATAGGCTAACAGCTATGAGGCCACCTTCTAGAAATTAATTAATAGTTTCGCCAATATATTGCTTAAAAACCCGTCTCACTGGTTTTCAGTTGGTCGCCATTATGGCTGCGCGATAGCGTGAGGGGAAATCCCCACCGATTTTCGGTTGGTCGATTAATATGGCCGTTGTATCACGAAACCGAATCCTGTGTAGGCTAATAGCTATGAAACCACTTCCTCAAAATTAATCAATGATTGGGCTGATAGAATTCTAAATTAACCCCACCTCACTGGTTTCAGTTCGCCATTATGGCTATGTAGACCAAAGTGAAATCCCCACTGATTTTCAGTTGGTCTTAATAACGACACTGGCCCAGTCTCGTAGAGACAGTTTCTTGCTAATAACGGTTACGGCTAACGTAGATATAACGACCACCTCTCTCAAGATCAGCCCATTTTATTCTTGTAGTTATAAGGTCATCGCAGGAAAAATCCCCGGATGTTGCAATTTTTCAGTTGGTTGACTGATACGGCTGGTAACGCAATGGCTAATAAGTTGAACTTAACCACTAGTTCATCGTGTCTCGGAAAATGAACCACTGTTTGCGTTGTATCCACTGTGTAGCACAGTAGTAACATTGCTATATATTACAGCTAAATGTTGAATTATATCTCTTGAATGATTATCTCATAAACTGAGTGATTAAAAATCCGAGATAAATATGATGAGTAAAAAACTTTATGAAGAAAGGCATATCAAATTTATGTTATAAGCTACCCCGAACACTCAAGATGTTTTGGTTTGCTTTGGTAATGCTAAAGGTGGCCATTACTGTTAACTATTGAACGCTGAAAACCAAGTTTCATCTTTCACAAACACATAATAATGGCGGCTGTGTCTTTTTGTTTCAGGCCTGTTTTCTTCAGCCGGCCTGCTAGCGTAATACCAGTGTAATGGCGTTCCAGCAGAAGAAAAGACCACAAAACTGGACGAGTCTTGACTTTCTTACGGTGAGACAGAAACTGACGAATGGTGTAACTGTGAAACGATAAATAGAGTTTGCGCAGTTGACACAACGCCCATCGTGGCCATTTTGTGAAGTAGCATGAGTGAAACCACTCTCTCGTTGGTAGAGACGAGGCAAATCCGAAATGTCACTTAACATGATCTCCCGTTAAAATCTTATCATAGTTTATATAAAAACTTTTAATTTTTCACAAATCTACTGTTAGTATCAATATAAATAGCAATCTTGTATAAATTCCAATGAGCAGGACTTTGGTACGGTCTAATAGATATGACATGCAGATTTTTTTTCTAAGGCAACAATAACAACACTATTTTCATTTAACCATAAATTTAACATGTGACTGTGCATTAACTGGATAACCCATCATTTGCACCACAAATCTTGTAGTGCAAGACAAAGCGTGCATTGTATGAGCTGCATTACAGTAACATAAGCTGCTGTAATTCTCTTAGCACTCACTAATTAATGGAAAAGTTAAACTCTGCCCTCAGATACACATCTAAAACACCATGTTTAATACAACTTTTATTTTAGAAAGGAATACAATGCTAAAAAAAAAATATAAAAATTAAAAAATTAATATTGTTTTTGAAAATAATAACATAGAGGGCTGCATGTCCACCATAATGGTGAAACTATGTCAGCCCCACTCATGTTTGAACCTATTTCCTCATCCTGATGTTACCAAGGCCTGAATAAAATTCAAAACAACCTTTGGCTCTTAAAAAAACATGGAACCTGGAACTTGCTTTTCATGACTAAAACGATTTACAGCATTTCTATGTTACACATGTGCTATAGAAATAAAGTAACTGAGTCACTGAGGAGCTCCAGGGGTTAATGTGTATGTCTGAATTTATGTTCAAACAGTCTTGGATTAAATATAGGTGAATGGTTTAGAGTTGGGACCACAAAGGCTGAGCGCTGATGGCTCTGCATCCTCAGGGGCGCTGACGTTCATGGCCCATTTATTTATGGACTGATGTTGGGGTGTACAACCCATGATGTGAAAATGCTCTTATGGTGTGAAATATTGCTTTAATACTGAAAATCACAAATTGTCTCTGAATGTGTTTTTATGATGTCATTATGAAGATAACTTCAGGCATCTGTGACACCATCAGTGGTGGGTGTAGAGCCACTCAAGTGGTAGCCTACAGCGGGGTCATGGGGTCAGGGTGGGCTTGTTTTTCTGACCACCACCGCTCCACCAGGCCATCCTCCCAAAGGACAGGGTCGTCAAAGTGGAGAGAAAAGAAAGCATTGAGTGCTCACTTTTCTCCATGTGGCTGATGTATCAGTGATGGTTTAGTGGTTGAGAAAGTGTGAATATATGTATGTGCTCTTAAAAAAGAAGTTAAAACATTTAAAAAGAGATTGATAATTTGGAGTTTTCTTTATCGTTTGTTGGGTTAAGAGGTCAGACAAAGGAATTCAGGAGTCTTAATTGTAACCATGCTTACAAAAGGAGAAGCCCACCATAAATTCCACTGGTCAGAAGCTTGAATGACCGGCTTGACAACGTCTAATATATGTCAAGAAAGTACTTGTCCTAGTGGGAAAAAGTGGCAAGAGTGAACGCATTTGCTAGTCTGTTGTTTCCTGTGTGTTGATCTAATCATGGATAGCAACTCTTCCATGAATAATACATTGGCACTAGGACTGCGAGATCTTGGGGCTGGACGACTGGATTAAGACACATAGTAAACATAGTTTAGCCATTTCTGTAAATGATTAACTCAGTGAAGAGAACACATAACCTCCAAACTTAAAACATTTCAGCGCTTCACTTTCTTACGCCATTTGATGTTATGTGAACATCTGGAGTTATGAGTTACAGCGCTAATTTATTTAGGCCTTGTAAGACTTTGCTGCTGCATCTTGCCTCCTGATTGTAAAATTGGATGGGGAAACTGAAATAGCAACACTTAATCATATAATATCAAGGTGTATGAGAAAAAAACGTGTCGTGTGGTGTGGGCACAGAGAGCAGGATAAAAGGTGATATGAGAACAGGGAAGGTGTGAAAAGGGGAAGAAAATAGAGACTTTTTTGTGCTGTGTAAAAACAGTCAGTGTTCATAGATTGTTTGATTAACTGAGTGTATGTAATAGACCACACGTTATAGTGATTTTCGCTACTTTAACACTTAAGGATAAGGCTGATGACATTCTATATTATTCTAATAATAATCAACAAATCCAATGAAATCAACAATGAATTGATTTTTCCTCTAAGTATTTTCTGTGTATCCAAATCCTGACACTTATTCACTGCACCACAGAGCTTCATTATCATACAAAAACCATTAAAAAACAATGACCAGCAGCCCTGGTGACATGAACCTTTATTACCATGAACATGGGCAATGTAGTTTTCTCTCAGTCAGTACCCACATACTTCCTCTTACACTCACTAGAGCGCCAAATGTGCATGAGGCCACGGTCAGACTGGCAACTGCACTGTGAAAAACCAGAGGCCCCTCATTCAACTCAGTGCAGCCACGTGTACAGACACAGCAGGGGTGCCAACCCCTGGCAAGAAAACATGCAGGGTACCTCTGCAAAAAAAGTTGAACTTGGCTCAACTTCTGCCACAATATAACGCATCATCCCGCATGACTAGGCAGTCATGTGATGTTTTGGCATCTGATAAGCCTTTAAACTAAATTTAAAGGCCATTTTCAATCGGGATACCCACTAAACCCACAGCTGAAAATGTTCCCCAACAAGTGTGCTATTTGTACTTGTTTGCTTAAACCCACAGAGCCCAGCAATGAATTTGTAACCTGTTTTAAAACCTGTAATAACAGATTTGGGAGTTTTTTGGCCACTAGGGGAAGCAGAGTAATGACATATACAGTCAGGTGACGAATTAAAGGAAACACTAATATAAAGTGTCTTAGTAAGGTGTTTAGTCACTGTGAGCCCCTAGAACAGTTTTAATGCTCCTTAGCACTGATACTACAAGTCTCTGGACTCTGGACTCTACTGAAGGGATAAACACAATTCTTCCTCATTTGGTGTTTTGATGATGGTGGTGGAAAGCAACACATCAGTCCAAAATCCCCCGTAGACATTCAACTGGGTCGGGTTCTGGTGACTGTGAAGGCCATAGCATGTAATTCTCATCATTTCCATACTCATCAAACCATTCATTGACCCCTCATGCCCTATTGATTGGCATTGTCATCCTGCTTCACTCATTTACAGGTTTTTCCTTTAATTTGTCACCGCTCTGTTTGTTGGTTATGGTAAACCTGTTAGCAATCAGTTGCTTATTTATGCATTTAGTAGTTACAGAGTTTTTCTGTCCACCTGATGGATATAAATCCAAATTGTATGATAATTTAAGAGTAAATAAAGTAATATAAATGGCAAAAAATGGTGAGTATTTAGCAATATTACAAGAAATGATCAACTATTACATTAAAATCAACGGCCATTACAATAATAGTCACTTACTATCAACTTATGGGAGGATGTAGACTTAAAAGATGTTGACTAACCCACTTTCGAGACAGTTATGTGGTGTGGGCAGAGAAGTAGGAAACAACAAGTGGTCTGAGAACAGGGAAGAAAAGTCTGAAAAGGGGAAGAAAACAGAGACAAAGGTCAGTGGGAGTATTTGCAGGATAAGGCTTAGAGGACAGAGCCTGACGGGTGCAATCAGATGTATTGCAGAGCCGTGGCAAAGTAGATGTCAGAGTGGCAGCAGGGGGCCACTATAAGCATGTCACAGCCAATCAGGAAGGTAGAATAAGAGCTGTAGAGTGTGTAGGGAGTGTAGGGAGTGTTTGTGTCTCTCCACGGTGAGCTCATTACAGCTGCCGAGGCCAAGTGATATCGTCATGATCGAGGCCACAAACACAGGTGGCGCTGACATATCCCAAACCCGTGAGAGGGGAGTGGTTGATTAATTAGCTACATGGAAAATCTGCTGTATGTGAATGGACAGATCAGGTAATTGCTGATGGGAGCAGTTGGCTTTCTGACAACTTGTACTTGTTTATCACTTGACTAGCAGAATTCAAAGCCACTTAACGTGTTCGTGCCTGTCAGTTCAATAAACAGATGCTGTGTCAAAGATAAAGCTTTAAGTTATGTGGAGCGGTTAGGTCACTGGGGTCATGCACACACTCTGCCTTTGTGTGGAGGTAGCAGGCTTCCTCTGGGCCCCTCGCTGCCTCTCAGACCACAGAGGAGGTTTCAAGAAGGTTGGACGCATGACAGACATGCAACTTGTACTAGGTAGTTGTGTAAGGAAAAAACCTCCGCAGAGGTTCAGTGCATTAACTTTTACTTTGGTGTTTTTATCACGTTTAATTTTAAACCTGCAATAACTAATTTTTTTGCCATCTGGGGGAAGCAGAAACACATTGTAAGCGCAACACTGGCACATCATCACATTTTAAGATGAGTATAAACACGACGAGGCTGTAAAGGTGAACTGGAGTGTAGATCTGTTTCCGTATGCTGAACAAACAGCTACAGCTAAACAAAATCACAAATGGGGTATTTTCTGACATGTTTTATGTCATAGAATAAAACGTGAAAGTATCTTGAGATTATTCTAGGCATTTAACTTTTGGTTAAATGTTCCCACTGACTTTGGGACGAGGGAACAAGTAGTGCTAAAATGCTCACAAGTTAGCATTTTAGAATGTCTGACTCTTTAGTTGCTAAATGCTGCTTTGTGTTGAGCAGGTAGTGTATGGTGGGTTTTTATTTAATGAAAACAGCTTCTTGTTGCTAAATGATGAGCTGAAATTTTAAGCACACTTTGCTGATAATACAACTGTGTTTTCACTTAAAATATATGTAACTGTGAACCTGACCCCTGGTTTCCCATGACTGACAGGGACAAAAAGCCATTGGAATCGCTGCAGTATTGAGCAAGAGCGGTGTACTGAGCCTCCACGAACAGCTGCTGCTGTGTAATCCAGTAGGCAATTGTCCACGTCAAAGTGGAGGCTGATGGGCTTAATCAGCATTGTGTAAACCCGTTTGGCAAGGGCTTGAATGTAATGGACGTTCATTTATATGTAAAAGTCCCACACTCCAGCTTTAAGTGACATTTGTAACTTCTAATGAAGTACTTTTTTTTACAGTGTGATAATAATACTTCTACTTAAGCAAAGGATCTGGATACTTCCTGCATCACTGATTATAACTGCTTTGATATCAATACACACACACACACATATTCACTCTCACACACACAAAAGCTCAGTTTAATGGCTGCACTCCAGCTCATTTCCCCTCTTCTTGCAGCGTGTGCTCATTTACACCCCCTCATGGATTTACAAAGAAAATGATGGTGAAAGAAGGGTGGAGGCTGCCTCTCCAGCTCACACTGACACTAATCCACTGTCACTTTGGTGCACGTGGGTTGGGAGGGAGTGAGCTCACACTTTGGAGGCAAAGGGGGTCTACGGTGATCCAGAACTGTGTGGCCCTTATCTCCCTGTCATTGTCCCTCCTTCCCTACTCTGCCTGCTCTCTGTGCTACCCCCTCTCTTCATGATTAACCAGACTCATCGCCCTCTATGGTCCGTCGTTTCCTGTTACTTAGTTACCAGTTGCCATGATTTGCCTGGGCCGCTTGTGTTTCCATGGCGACTGTGCCCATTCTGTCGTCTCCCGGCTGCCTCTTGGCTGCGCCGTCCCGATGGCCTGTAGCCACCCTGGGCCCTGACCCACGACTCTCTGCCTCATGGTCCTGTTAGGCTGTCAGTGTGTGTTCACGTCGCACCGCAGCCCCTCGCCACGCCAGAGTGATAATGCAACTTCTGGCTGGTCCATGTTGTGGCTGACTGAGCAGACAAAGAGAGAGTTGATACAATAGACACTAAATATGCATGCTGCCCCACTCCGTTACACAGCTACAGCTCATCACAAATCAAATGCACCATCAGTGATATGAAGAGAACAAACCACTGTGATGTTTGGTAATGCTTTAGATTACAGAAATATATCAATATTTTGTATATATGGGGTATCAAGGAAATACTGTACACATACTGTAAAAATGAATAATGTTAGACTGTGCACTGCAAGTTTTCTGTCATATTTTTCTGATAATTTGAGTGTATTTTAACACAGCTTAATCTTCGTTTATTGCTTATATTCTCAAGAGCAAAGAAGGCCTGCACACTTAATAAATGCTCCTAAAAAAGGCAGTTTATTTTACAAACACAACATGTTGACTTGACTTTGTCCTCAAGGTGTATTGTTCAGCATTTGACCAAATCTGAGCCAGTCAATCACGTCACATTAAATTATTTACAATATTTACAACACAAAACTCACCCATGGGATGCTGTTAAAGTCCCAGAGGACCATCTGCACGCTGGGATGTGTACACACTACGACAAGGCATTTCTTTATTATTTATATTGAAATATTTAAAATAAAGGTAATTTTGAACAAGCTAATAAGAACATCACCGCATGCCAGTAATAGCCTGCATTGTATATAAGTGTGAGTTTTTATTAACGGTACAGTTGTATCTCAAAATGTCTGATTTGTAAAAGTGTGTTCAGGTGTTTTTCAGCAGAAAACTCATTAGAAAGAATCATTGGTTTAAAGGCAAAACAATTTCGCTTTAGTAATTTTTTACATGAATTTATGAATGTAATCTTTGGATCCAACAAACAGGTATAAAAATGTCTTATATGGTTATACAAAAAATCATTTTAGGAAATTCTCACTTACCAGTATTTGTATGGAGTCCCTGTTTCAATGGATGTGAATTTTATTTTTTTAAATCTATTTATAAATATTTCATTGGCTTTATTAATTAATTTCCATCCTTTTTTATTATATGTATATTCATTCATTTCCATTTGCACTGTCTAATTATCAGCTTGTCAGTCATCTGTATTCACTTCAAATTGCTCTAACTCGCACAAGAGGTGCTATACAAATAATGTTTGATTGATTGATTGATTGATTACAATTAACATGAATGGAAAATGTTGCAAAAATGATGTTTGAAAAGCAGCATCTCTTTGCAGAAACCATGTCCTAGCTGTTGAAATGTCATTTTTCAATACTACAAACACCAAAACAATAAAATAATAATAATTCTGTTAATTTTCATTGTATTCAGGTGGCAGTGGGCACCAGGTGGCTTCAAGATCTCACCCAAAAAAAAACAAAACGGATATGTTTTCATGACCTGATGCCACAACAGGTAAGTGGGAAAATATGATTTTATGTGATTTGGGTGAAATTACCCTTTAATTTACAAGCACACATATTACAACACTCATACATGTCAGGATGTCTCAATCTAAACCACAGATATTACAACACAGACAGTCATATCATATAGACATATTAGTGATGGTGTCTGAGCGTAGGACAGGTCCGGTTCAGGATGGGTGACACAAAGGAGGTGCAGTTTTCAGCTCCACCATCGGGAGGCAGTAGTCATCAAATTGTCACTCAGACTTTATCACACTCCGAGATCAACACCCGGGCAGAGCAGGGTAAACTTGTCACCCCGACTGAGGCTGATTCACCATCACTCCCCCTCAGTTCGTCTGCCTCTCATACTCTTATTCAGTCTAACACTCACTGCTCTGTGTCACTGTCTGTCCCCCTGCATCTGTTTAGGCCTCTGTCTGAACGTCCTCCCTTACCCTCTGTTTAGGGTTTAGGCTGCACCCCCACCCTCCCCCACTCCCCAGGTAGATTTTGTTTATTTACACCACAACTACATGAAAATTATCTTTACAACAAGATCTGCAAACATCCTCTCTGTTAGCAGTGTAAATATATATAAACCCTGAGGATAAAACTTTGAGTGTGGCTGTGTGAGCACTCAACACACAACAGTGGTGAAAATTAACTAAGTACATTTCATTTAAAGTACTCTACTGTGGTACAGTTTTTATGTACTCACACTTTACTTGAATGTTTACATTTTATCCTACTGTCTGCTACATTTTAAGTCCAGTTTTGTATTTTCTACCTTATTTATTCGACTGTAGCTTTAGTTAGTTTAAAGATTAAGATACAAAACATGATGAATTTATACCATGTGATGCACTATTCTTGATTAAACTACCAAACAGTCTATAACAGTCTTAAACATTAACTTACATGAGCAGATGCAACATTAAAATGCTGCTTTCACATTCATGGATATTCATAATACATTTTTAAAAACAGGAATTTATGATACAAATGCAGACAATCTATAAATAGCAGTGAAATACACACAAGTATTCTCAGTGGTAAAATGACAAATACAGACTTGGAGTGACAGAATCTATATAATAATGCAGTATTAAAATACATATATATATATGATAATGTAGTACTCTTAAACAGGTCTCTTTTACTTTTACTTTCAATACTTTGAGCATACTTTGCTAAAATTACTTCTGTATTTTTACTTAAAGCTCCAGCATTCAGAATATTTCTTATCTGTAACAGTATTTTTATACTTTTAAAGCTGCAGAGGCCAAGCTATCCAGATATTTAATCTCTAAGAATCAAAAATCTCTGGATCCTACATTTCTACAACTCAGTGCCATATTCCATGAGACTTTTCCCAGATTGGTTTCTGTGGCTTGTTTGTGGCCCAGGTCTGACAAACAGGAGCAAACTGCCCATGTGTCTGTATTCCACACAGTATGTGGGCTGGATCTGGACAATTTTGCTATCTGGGTGTTTTATTGTTACTACTGGGTTTTATTTTGAGCCAGCGGTGGTGCATTTACAGCCATTCTGCCAACAGTTTGTTGACATGTCTGTGGTTCTTTTCACCAGCTGGGAGATGTTGTCGTTGTAAGAAATCCCCAGTATCAGAGGCCGACATGAACAGTTTTTCTCTCTCACCTGCTTGTGGTCGTGATTTAAACAATATGACGGAAAGGCAGCATAAACTCACTGATTGGATACTTCTTGGCACAAAGCTCCTCGAGAGGCGTAGTCAGCCTTTCCCCTGAAATTTTTATGTACACAAGCTTGTACCTTATCAACAACCAGATGTTTTCTGAGGCAGATGTTCATCTTTTGTGCTGGGAAAGTCCTCTAACTGTGAGTCACATAACGTTGTCACTAGGAAATACTAATGGGACTTTTACTTCCTCAACCAGAGGTACCCGAAATAACTCCTCTCACTTGACAACTCAATTTACTCTGAACTTTTGAAAGTTCCCTCCAGAGCCAGAGAGGAGATTATACAACAGTTTTCTCTGGCATGAACTGATCTTCATATGTAAAAGCAGTGGACTGCCCCTTTAATTAGTGGATTTGAATATACACATCCACTGATGCGCACTAGAACATGTTCAGGGCATTTTTAAAGAGACAGATTGAATCTACGGGATGGAGATGGTGTTGTATTTGGACAGGGAGGTTGCTCTCCGCTGCAGTTAATCCAGAGGTTAGTGGGGTGCAGGTCAGAGAGTAAGCAGATGGGTGTGAAAATGCTGTCATCAGGCCTTGTGTTTCTAAGTGAGGGGTTTTATTTTTGAATGTGGGGTATTTCAGTGTGAGACAGCCCTCGCTGCGGCCCACCAGGACAGGAGTTGTCCACCTCACGGTGAAAGAGAAGCGCTCAGTGGGGGATTGTGAGCGTAATTACAGCAGTTTTGCCTCATTAGGATAGAGGAGGCGTGACCCTGCCTACAGGTCCGACAGCTGAACCGCATGGATGGTGGCGCTGAGAAATGATCTCTGGCTCAGAGGACGTGAGGGACTGCAGGAGAGCAAGCTGAGTCTTGTGTCCTGTTAAACCTGTGTGTGTTTTATACGGCGGTAGAGAAAGTATTCAGATCCTTCTCCTGAGTAAAGTTTCACAGTAAAAGTCCTGCAGTCATTCCAGTCTAAGTACAGTATTATCAGAAAAAGCATCAAAATTTGAGGCGTCGCCAGGCAGAACAAACTGACGTTTTGATATCTTACTTTATTATTAAAAATATTAAAACATAGAGACTACTATTTTAAAAAACAGCTGAACTAAAAAGCACTGTGGCCAGTTGATGAGATAGACTTAGCTAAACTCAGTTTACCCACTTCATCCTGTTTCATGCTAAAACCCTTTAGCTACTCGTTAAAATCTAATTAGTTAAAGGTGTTATTTCATGTCTTTGAACAACCTTCAAATAATATATTTTAATGTATTTAATTCAGTTAATTTATTAAAGCAGCTCCTGACTTTAAATGGACAAAAAGAAGAAGTGTTTGTAGTTGCTACACTTTCCCTTCTCTCTTTAGGTGGATTAAACATAGACTGCAGTTTATCTGGATCTTCTTTATATTTATGAAAGGTCTGTGATATAATAATCTGCAGAAACGTGTAAGGTTAAGGTTTTACATCTCATATATCTGTTGTGCAGTTTGGCTAAGCACTTTTTCCCCTTCTTCTTAATTTCACTGTTTCTCCACAGAAGCTCTCTGTACCTTAAAACACCTGAGTAAATGTACTTCCACCACTGTTTTATCAAAGTAATCTACGTAGGAGAATCTCATTCATGTGTTCATGTGAAATCAGTTTGTAATAACAACAAACTGGGGGATTTGTGTTTAAAACCAAACCTTTCAAAATAAGAGCGGTGCTGAGATGTTTCCTCCCCTGAGGGATGGATGAGGAGCCCTGGAGCTCATCGTGCATGCAGGCCAGTCCTAAGACACAACACAAGACCAAATGATGAAATGAAATGAAATAGCTTGCAAAGGCCTCGGCCATTCGCCACACACACACAAACACATGTGCATCAGTTTCTCTTTATCTGACGATCTGTCGACAGGGTGTTGGGCTGTTTCTGGGTTGGGGGGGGGGGGCAGGAGGTGGGGTGTGGGGGGTGGCTTTTGTGTCCAGCATACCGTTGTGTCTGAGTCAGGATGGAGAGATGAGGACGGGGCATCCCACTCACCCTCTGCACGGCCGGAGACACTGCTGCGCTGCTGTCATGGCAACAGCAGCCACCGCCAGCATGGGCCTATAATGCACAGGCCAGGAGGAGTCACACACAGGCTGCACACACACACACACAGTCACACACACTCACATACACAATGAGAACAGGACACCACACGGGCACAAAACTACACATCGGAGGCAAATACAGATCCTGATTATGTGCAGTTTGTTGCTTCTCCCTCAAACATCTGCACACGTCAAAATAAAGACACCTATTTGGGTTGTTCAAGCTTAATTTTATGGCTCAGTAGATTTTCCCCTCCCTTGTCCCCATATGTGGAAGTGATGGAACAGAAACAGTCACAGTGTTCTTCACTAAAAATGCTTTTTTTTAACTTGAACTTTTATTGCAATATAAAGAATTTAAATCAGCTTTATAATCTATCCTCCTAAAAGAAACTCTACTTGTGTGGATATTTTGGGCATGAGTGCAACTATTTTACCCGCATTTTTATTTTTCTATACACTTAATGTGCCAAAACAAATGCTTCCTAATTGCAAATAAATTGTGTTATTAGTGTTATCCAGCACATTCTCAACACAGTATCACATAAATTCAGCCTCCACCCTCTCTCACCTTCCACGTCTCCACTTATAAACCCCAGGCTTTGCTGCAGATCGAGCCAGTTATACCAGAGAAATGCAGATATGAGTGTATGTGTGTGTGTTTTTACGGGATAGATGGAGCTCACAGTGCAAGCGCAAATCCCATTCAAACAGGTGTGAGGAGCAGAAAGAATCCCAGGTGGCGCATGTTGATCGGATATGTGGCCATATAGGAGCACATTGTGAGCATCTTTGCGCTTTTTTTAAGGGTTGAGCAACCCGCATCCGAAAATAGTGTTGGCTGTTAGAAAGTAGGTCGATAGGAACTGAGAGCGACGTTTGTTTCCACGCTTTTGTCTGTGTTCTTTGTTGTTTAGCGAGGACTGTGGGTTTTTTTTTCATAGCCTACCCTTTAGTGAAGAGGGTTTTACGCACAGGTGGGAGATACCCGCTCAGCATAGGACAGCCCCCCTCTCTGCTCCTCAGCGGATGATGTGAGGAAGTGACATTTTTCACCGCTGCGGTTCGGGACAGCACTGCTCCTCTGCAAACAGGTGTGCTGCTGTCCGGGTCACTTTTACTGGAGGGAAACCGCGGGGAGGTAATAGCGTCCCAAAACCTGAACCGAGCCTCCAGGACGCGGGACAGCGGGGACCGAGAGGAGGGGGAAAAAATCAACCCCGTTCAAGTGTGTTCTTTATTAGCCTGGGCTGTTTGAACGGGTTCAGACAGGAGAAGAGAGAGAGAGAGGGAGAGAGGGGGAGCGATGGCAACGAAAAAGGCGTGCGTGGATGCGCCCAAAAGGAGCCGGAGTCCGGTCGTGTTGGAGGCGGAGATGTTCAGTGAATTTCAGGACTGGTGTCTCCGGACTTATGGAGACTCCGGTAAAACAAAGACCGTCACCCGGCGAAAATATAACAAAATCATGCAGACACTGTTGCAGAACGACGAGTCGGATGGCGTTTATGTCGACAACAGCCACATCAACGCCAAATTCAAATTTTGGGTGAAGTCGAAAGGATTTCAGGTCGGGACCAACGTTTTGGGGGAGCACAACAAGAAAGGAGCTCCAGGGAAACCCGTCCTATATGTCCCGGTCAAGTCAACGGTAAAGTGTGTGTGTGTGTGTGTATGTGCGTGTGTGTCTGTGTGACAGAGAGAGAACGTGCGTGTACACGCGCACAGGATGTCCCGTTGCCGCCTATAAGTTGTCATTATTTCACGCTGCACACACATGCACCTGTCACATGAATAAAATGGCAACTTATGGTGTTTTATCGTCCCGGCTCGCCCTCGTCTTTCCCGATAAAGCTCCACTTTGTCCACATCCCAACCAGAACAGCCCTACTCTCATCCCCTTGCTGCCATAGCAACGCCGGTGCCTCCTGGCAATCGCAATTGTAAAAGGTAGGCTATCATGCATAGCCATCTCGCCAGTGAGGTTGAAGTCCTGTCAGCGGCACGTTGCCGGGTGCAAAGCACGAGATAATTTACTATTGACAACATTTTGTTTAAACCGTTCGGGTCTCGTGTAGTCCGGTGTGGTGATGTTTAATGTGTGCGTGTGTGTGTGTGTGTGTGTGTGTGTGCGCGCGCGCGGGGATGCAATGGCATGCTCGTGGGTCGGGTATGTCAGGGTAGTCCGGTGTGCCCCCGGAGGAACCACAGGCGATTAGCGCCAATTTAGAGGATGTCAGATCCACCTTTAAGCTGAGGGCTCAGCAGGTTTGATTGTCAGCGATTCATCAAAGGACACGCGCCCTCACTGTCCCATCTAAACCGAGCAAAACGGACCGTGTCCACGCATCGGTAACATTTATTTAGTCTCTCGTTAAAAGAGCAAAGATGAGATTCCAAAATACTCTAATATGTGTCTTTTTCATAAAATAGAATTGTATGGTTTTCAGTCTGAGTGTTTGCACCCCACTTTTCATTGTCCTGGGCAGGATGCGGATCGCAGTCACTCGTTGCTCTGGCAACACCTGTGTAGTCCAGGATAGTCTGTCTCTGCTGCATTTTATTGTGTACGTTCCGACGTTAAGCTGTATAAGCCCATTTAAGACTGCGTTTGCAAAAGAACCAAATTAAAATTATTTCATTTATGAAATAATTATTTCAGCATTTGATAGAGGGTGGCAGCTGTGCGTAATTGGAGACCACGTGAGGGGCTGTGGCGGAAACAAAAGGGTCTGCTCGGGACTGATAGCGACATACGCCCAGAGTTAGCGCTCAGACTTCACTTCTCCATGTCCCTGGATGATCGATATTCAGCAGTCGTGTCACCACACGCGCATGACCGAGAGGCTGCAGGTGCATTAAGGGTTAAACCGCACATTCTGCTTTTGAAACTGAAGATAAACATGTACATGATGAACTGTCAGCCAGTGCCCCGGCGGCTCACTCTCTCTCTCTCTCTATGCGTGTGCGTGCAAGCGCGTCCACGTCTCTGTATGGTGTTTTGGGGGCCTGCTGTGCCAGCGAGGAGACAACCACCATTTTAAATAAGCGCCTTCAGGGAATAATATCCCCCCACCCGCCCTGCTGGGACAGAGTCTCCCTGGACCTCAAAGAGCAGAAACACGTTTTCTGTTCACGAACTAGAGGAGATATTGGCACCGATTATAGACTGGATCCTTTGATTTCAGTTGAATAATACACAGCCCTCCACAGGTGTTACACCTGTGTGAAAGCACAATTTAGATTTAGGCCAAATGCCTTTACAAAAGTCCTCTAATCTCTACCCAATATTATGTTTCCCTCTGGGCAGGAGGGCAGGTGTGATCTGTCTCTGCAGGTGCAGATGGTGCTTGAAATGTGTTGCTGATTAGCTTTTGTCTGTGTTTCTTGTCATTTCTTGCTGATATAAATTCTTAGATGTCCTCTTATTCAGTGTATACACTCAGTTGGCAGTTTATTAAGTATAGCTAAAATTAATACAGTTGAATACAACAGTCCTGCAACAAACCCTCCCCTCAGTGTTCAGGTTTTATTGATGAAAAGTGCTGCTTCAACTGCAGGAGTTGGAGGATGTAGTTTGTGTTGCATTACACAGAGAGGTGTTTCTGTAGTTCAGCCTACCCTCATTGATTTCAAATGGAGTGGACAAAATAACAGAAACACCTGTCTGTATAGTTCAACAGCAGCACAAACTGCAGCCTTCAAAATGACCATAAAGTTGAATCAGCACCTCTCTACAACAGTTTCAACACAAACTGAACATCATAACCTTCGCGAAAGGAGGAGGATTTACTGCAGGACTGTTGTATTAGACCTCATTAATTTTAGCTGGGTGTACCTAACAAACCAAGCCAACTGAGTGTATTTATCAATATAGCATTTTTCAGGTCGGCCTGATTTCTCTGTGAGGCCCATCTAACAACTGCTGAGCTGAAATAGTTCTCTGAGGTCAGGTGAAACCACAGTGGAGAGGCTGAGAAAGGCAAAGTCTTTGCAGAAAAACTGTTTATTGGAGAGTGGTGTGCACACTTTGTAGCTAATATCATAAGGCAGGGGGGGAAACCTCCCCTTGACTCAGCTCCACTTGGGAAATTTAAACAACAAACAAAACATCAGCCAACACAAGCTGCTTCTAATGATGAGTCACGCGCCTCAAATCAACCAATTTATATGCATGTGACTGTGTTAGAAAGCATGATTTTTGAGTCGTGGGCTTTATAAATAGGCCGTCCTGGGCCGGTGGAAAAGTGACACACACACGAACAGACATACAAACACACACACAATGGTCACTGCCTCCTCGTACGGCTGCAGGGCTGAAGGGGTGGGGGGGTGTCTCTCTGGAGCCTGAGCATTGGAAGCCCCCGCTGCAGCTGCTCCCAGGGTGTGCCAAGTTTCTGTATGGGGGCAGGCTGGGGTGGGGGTAGGGATGGATGGTGGCTGATGTGCAGACAGAGAAGGTCTCTTCTATGTGTCAGTGAAGCATACAAGGCGGCTTCAGTGTGTGGCGGGACAGAAAAGACCAGGGCACAGTAGCACAGACTCAGCGTTAGTTAGATGCCTCTTTTCAAGCCGGACACAGAACGATTTTCTCTCTGTCCATCTCTCTGCCCCCCCCCCACCCGTGTTGTCGTCTCACCACCTCTTTCTGCACCACTCCGAGTCCTCCCCGGTGCTCAGAGAATCCAGCAGCCCTCAGTGTGGAGATGCAACCTCGTTTAGCTCTCATTATGTCCTGATTAGAGGACGCCACAGAGGAGGAGGGGAGCAGGACCAGAAACAGACACAGAAGATGCACCACAGAATTGCATGAGACCTTTTTCCCCGAGACGAAGGGAGTCAGAGTGCAGTTACTTTTCAAAAGAGACGCTTTAAACGCACTGCGTGTGTGTGTATGTTTCCTTTCAGCTGACACAAGCATTGTACTGAAAATTTTGAAATACTGCGAGCTGTTGCTTTTAGTTGCCATGCCAACTGAAATCTGTAAATATCTCTGTTCATCTCTCACAACTAGGTTTTTGGTGGACATGCTCTCACACACACATACAGTGTATATATATATATATATACGTGTAACCGCTCAGAAACACCTCATATGATGTTTGCATGTGTGTATATTCATGTTCTCAGGGGGTGTGCTGTCACAATTTATGAATCCAGTCAGCATCAGCTTGTGTAAACCCTTATATCTTAACTTGTGTGATTGGTCCAAAACCACAAGTGTCCTAAAGCTGAGAGCAAAAACAAAAAATTAACTGGCAGCGAGGGCTGCGATTAAGTATTGATTGATTAATCTGCCAATTGCAGTGTCAGAAAACAGTGAAAATGTCTTGTTTTGTTTGACCAGCAAAGCCCAAAGATTTATTTTCAATTTGTTGTCGCAGAAGACTAAGGGCACAAGAAAATATCAACATTTAAAGAAGCAAGAAAAGAAGATTATTTCCTGATCAACTTATCGATTAACTCAAGCAATGATCTAAATATTTTCTGTTCCTGTTTCTTTGTCATATGTGATGGATGGTTTTAAGGCCATTGATCAAGATAAAACATTTAATGATGCCACCTCGAGCCCTGGGAGGTTGTAACGGGCATTTTCTGGCATTTTATCAACAAAAGTCTTAATCGATTAAACTGGAAAGTAATTGGCAGATTAATCAATAATGAAAATATTCATTAGTTGGAGCCTTAGAGTTACAGGACGGGATGAAATGTCACATTATCGCCACAGAGAGAGCTTTTCAGGTTAGAAGATTCAATAATGCTATCAACTTACAAAATAAAGGTCTTTCTCGGGACGTCCTCTCCTCGTGTAGAAATCAGAAACCACTATTTCTAATCTGTGTCTTGGAAAATGGGCCCTAAATGTTTTTTTGCCTCACCGTCAACCGGGGAAGAGGAACATCATCATTATTATCTGATTAATTAGTCCACATTTCCCCTGAGAGCTCCTCTTTTGTGGAAGGGCCACAGAGTCAAAAGAATACTGGCCCTATTATTCAACAGCATTTGCATTAATGCTATTTTTGCATAGCGAATCTCCAGCGCTTTTGTCCGGCGTGTTTTTTGTTTTGTCTCTCTCTCTCTTTCTCTCTCTGGCGGTGCTTATTAGGGGCAACACATGGACTCGCGCTCAGGGGTTCAAATAGCAAACGATCACCACCCCAAACAAGAATCACCTGGTTGTTTCTTGTCACATTTTGTCGTCAGAGCAACCGAGAAATTACCTGTGTGCTGGTGGATGACTTGGCTTCATCGTTTTTGTGAGCGCTCAAAGGTGGAGAGGGCGCACAGCACTTCTTCTTTATCAATTCCAGATTCATATTTATGTCAATATGCGTTGATTTGAGACGTTAATGTGCTACTGTAAATGGTGGTGAAATCCATATTGCACATACGTGGTGGTTTGTGCGTGCATGTGTGCCTGTACAAAGAGGGGGTCGGTGATCGCATGCTCTGTGTTTCCTCCCTTCAGCACCCTCTCTGTTGCCATGGAGAGACCGTTCTTTGCTTTCCCATAGGAGGAGAAATTAACACCATTTTTAACTGGCCCGGGGGCCTCCCCCCTGTGTGGGAGTGGGAGTCTGAGTTCTGCTCCATGCATGCACGCACGCACACACACACACACACAAACACACACACACAGAGTCTTTAAGATGGCATCTTCTTTCTTCCTACCATACCGCTACTGTCAATTTTAATACCTTTGCAAGGCCAACATTTAACGAACTGGGACAGTATGATAATGGCCCTGGGAATGACGAAATGGATTCTGGGACGTGATGATGTATGTGCGAGTCATTTACATACCATTTTGAGTCAGTGACTGGAACGTCAACAGAGCCAGTCTGCAGGGGCCAGTGGGACTGTCTGTGTCTCCGGCTCGGTGGGATATTGGGGATGTCACACACTCTATCAAATAATGTTCATCATGGGAGCAGCCGAGAGAGGAGCACACACACACACACACACACACACAGAGAGAGAAGGATGTCGGACTGAGGGGTAGAGCCTGGCTGTTGCACCTAATGTGGATTTAATGACAGAGCTTTATGAATTGAGGCAGAGAAGAGAGGATGATAGTGAAAAGAAAAGAAATAGAAGGGGATGGGTTTCTCATAAAGGAATTGGGGACACTGGAGGTAATAGTCTCTCTTATCCCAGTTTTTTTTTTTTTTTAACACTGTCTTCCCCTTTGGTGCACACACACACTCACTCACACACACACAGAAGAAACAGGGATTGTCCCATTTATGTGTCCATTAGCCAGTTGATAGATTTACAGAGGGAAGATGGGGCTTTAAAAGATGACCTGTTGTCACATCTGCAGTGAGATAATCTGAGTCATGAGTACTGTTGACACAGCCATCTTGGTGCACACACACACACACACTCGCACACACACACACATACAGATAGTACCTGTGCGTACATCACTGCCACCACAACTTAAGCTACTTAGTGTGCAGCCACCTTACAAAATAAAACACCATCTCCATGTTGATGCTGCGCCTTGGCTTGACTTTAAAAGTTAAGTGTGATTCTAAACGTGTGTATTTTAAAAATTTTTTCATGTCACACTCGGGTTTACCCGTTCACCCATGGAGCTAATTTCTTGTGTAATGCATCTCTTCTCTATCTTTGCCGGCCTGTCTTTGTGACCCAGCTGCTTCCTCGTGAACCCCCACCCCTCCACTACCTCCTCCTCCTGCTCCTCCTCCTCCTCCTCCTCCTCCTCCACCACCTCCTCCTCCTGACCTGCCTGTGTGCAGGACTGCTCCTCTCTCCCCTCAGCGACTCTCTGCTACAGTGTGTGTGTGTGTGTGTGTGTGTGTGTGTGTGTGTGTGTGACTGCCAGCGGGGGTGGGGGCAGTCGACTCAACCCCTCCAGTCTCCTAGCAACAGAGCGGTTTGGTGCGGGACAGGGAGAGCGAGCAGAGGGGATGGGGGCTGGTTGTACAGTGGCTGGGGAGAGCAAAGTCCTACAGGATTAGAAAGATAGAGAGAAGGAGGAAAGGGGAAGAGGGAGAGTGAGAGTTTTGCAGTGTTGTTGGCGATTAGGGATGCTGACATGTCTCCTTTGCTCTTTAAAACGGCAGGCTGCTGATGAGACCAAATATCTATTCAACAGCTGTTCTCCTGCTTCAGCTACGAGCTCTGCCCGGTAGACATATACTGTACTTAGACACACATGCGTTCACGAATACGCAGCACGTTGTGTTTAGAGGTGAATGTTTAACTCCCTGTTGGCTCGTGTTTGGAAACTGAAGAGCTTATCAGTGCAGGAGGAGGGGTCAAGAAGGCCTTCAGGTATCAGGACTGATGTGGTGTCAAGTGGAGGAAACACAGGCTTGACTGCAGCTTCTTAACTTGAGGTGTAGTAGTATTGGGGCTGCAGTTGATTATTTTCATCATCAATTAATTCTTTTGTCTATAAAAGGTCAAGAAATGGTAGAGGGTGTCCACTATAAATCCATAATGATATATTCTTACTGCTTGTTTCCAAAAATATTCAGTTTCCAGTCAGATTATGACAATGAAAAGCATCAAATCATCACATTTTAGAAGCTTTAACCAAAAAATTTGGGGAATTTTTGCTTGAAAAATGACTAAAAATGACAAATAAACCACCAAAATTTACAGATCATTTCAGATTAAGTAATTCATTGACTAATCATTGCAGCTCTAATTAGTATACTTAGTAAAACTGCAGTGATTGGTTGATTTCAAATATAAACTGCAACTATTTTTGTGTTGTTTTTAAAGCAAATATGCCAAAAACTCCTGACTTCCAGCTTCTGAAATGTGATGATTTCCTTTTTTTCCCCTTGTTGTATCATTACAGTTTGAATATCTTAGACTTTGATGGCATTTCTATCTATAATCTGTATAAATTGTCATCCAGATTGTCCGTACTGTAAATCTACGATGTTTACATGTAATCTGCTAATGGACTTCTACTATACAATCTACTGTGTATATATGTACTAACTCCATTTTGCGCACATGACATCTGAGGCATGTCTGTCTATCTTTTTTCCCCTAGTAAAGGTTTTTTTGGGGGACGAGTTTTACCTCATCTGAGTCAAGAGGTTGTTCTATGCTGCACTGGTTGTAAAGCCTCCTGAAGCAAATTTGTAATTTGTGATATTCAACATTTCATAGACCAAACAATTTAGCAATTAATGGAGAAAATAATATAGAATGAAATATTAGCTGGAGCCCTACATGAAAACATTGCCTATATCTGTTTTAGCAGTATTATCCCAGCTTGGATTGCAATAATATGCATGTCTTTCATTGTTTTTAGTTGGATTCCAGGTCAGGGAAAACACTCCCAGCAGAATATCCGGTGTCTATGCTGGATATTTTGTTTGGGGTAGAATTCACTGGAGGATGCAGCAGCGGTGTGGGTGCACTGCACACCCCACAGTTGTATGAGATTATCTAAATCCAGCGTGAATGGACCTGACACCATTGTCCCAAGCAGCAGCAGCAGCAGCGGCAGTGGCTGAAGCAGTGGTGGCGGCGGCGGCGGCGGTGGTGATGTCACCGGGGGGGATGATGATGATACCTCCAAGTGCGATAGATTACAACTGTGATGATGAGGTGGAGGATCGCTATTATTTCATTTATTATCATTACATTTAGCCCATGCTGACAGGGGAGAGTGGCTAGAGAGAGAGGGAGAGAGAGGGAGGGAGAGAGGGAGAGGGCCGGATTAAAACAAACCCGCTCTGTGAGCTGGTTTTAGTTGCCATGGCAACGATCATTACCTCGCACTTGGGAGAGCAGGAGCAAGGAGAAAGAAGAGGGGGGGGGAGTAAGGAAGAAAAAGAAAGAAAAAGAAAGACGGGACGGAGGAAGGGGATGAAGACGTGGAGGCAGGAGAGAGGACGCAGTTGGGGTAAAAAACGAGAAAATGAAATGTCAGGATCCCAGAAACTGTGCAGAAATGTCAAGGATAGAGGAGGTGGGGGGGTGGGTGGTGGAGTGTGATTCCTCAATGCCAGGGGGACAACTTTTTGAACTCGGGATCCTCCTCTCACTCAAACAAGAAAAGATCACTCGCCACCTAGAACCCAATCTCCAGAAAATGTCAGAGCATGCCTTGTATCTGCAGTGAAGGAGATGGACTCTGAAACTGGAAAAAAAAAAAAAAAACCTAATTAAAAGCCCAAATCCATTTGTTCCATTTTATGCTTGCTGGGGCACTTTATGTTTAAAATATCAGCAGGTGGAGGAATATCACGATAAGATCTAGTGGAAAATGCAAAGTGTTGATGGTTGTGTGTGAGGAGGGAATGAAAGAGTTACTTTGAGAAAAAGATGGAGGTAGAAAAGAGAGGAAAGCCCCATGTGGCGATGTGGATGGAGGCTGTTGTCCTGGCGATCCCACTTCTATGGTGTGTCACATGACCCTTTGCCCAGCACACCTGCCCGAGAGAAATCAGTGGTAGTTTCTATGGCGACAGGGTCAGCAGTACGGGAGGCAGGATGGCTGCCAGAGGTGGTGGTAGGAGGGACTGTTGGCCTTGTAGAGTGTCGGTGGTGTTATTTTTAAACATGGCAGAGATGAGGTGATGGTTGCCGACCCAGCCAGGGCCGAGACTTTTCCACTTGAAGGAGAAATTTAAAGACTGAATGACTGCGGGAAGAGAGCCGCACAGAACAAGGCAGGTGGTTTTTTTTTCCAGTGATATTGAGGACACCTTGTGCAGTGTGTTTGACTGTGTGTAACCACATGACCTATGACTCATGTGCCTTAAAGACCCTGCTCACATCACATGGATGCAGGAATCTGCAACTGCAGCCATAATATCACTGTAGATGATACACCTGAGTCACCTCTGTTTGCCTGAGGTGGGACATTAAGCTAAACTCCAGCCTCTGTCTGTGTTTCAGTGCTCAGATGGGAATTCTGCCCAAGACAACTCCTCCCTGAAGCGTGTAGCTGTGGTTGAAGACTTCTTTGACATCATCTATGCCATGCATGTGGAGATGGGTGCCGACCCTGGCAGAGCACCCAAACATGCAGGCCAAAAGAAGACCTACAAAGCGGTGAGTAAATACAACCAAGTACTTGCAGGTTGCAGCTAATTTTGCAAGCATTTATAACAGTAAAGATATTTTATCACCTCTTGTCTCTTCCTCTGCCCATATCTATACTGTGAGCAGTGCTGTTAGTCTAAGAAGTAAACAAAAACATAGTGAACAAAAAGCAGATTATACTGTTTATACAGACAAACTACACCAAGAGTCTATAGCCGTGCTAGCTGCTCTGTGAGGCAGTACTCGCTAAATGCGAATATCAGCCTGCTAACATGCTAACAGTGTCAAAGCTAATGTGCTGAAGTTTGGCAGGTATAATGTTTACCATGTTCACTGTCTGAGGTTAGTATGTTAGCATGCTAGCAGTTGCTAATTAGCAGGAAGCACAGTACAGTTGAAACTGATGGGGATATGATTAGTTTGGAGGTTGAGGGTGGCGCACGAATGACTCGACGAAATAAGTTAGCATTGTAACACTTCCGGTTTCCTCGTCCCAAAGTCAATGGGTATTTTGAATGGGCTTTTGGTTAGAGGGCCGAAATAAAGTCTGTGGTTAACACAAGGCTCAAGATATTTTAACGTATTATTCTACGACATAAAATATGACAGACAACGCCGCACTTGTAATTTTTAAAAGCTTTTACTTGTCTCAAAAAAGGCGGTTGCTAACGAATGGCTAAATGAAACTACAGAAGTTGGTGACGTCATAACGCAGCGCACGAAAACCTATCTACTGTGGTCCGCCATTACAGCCTCGTTGTGCAAACCATCAGTAACTCTCTAAGATGTAAGACTTGTGTAGAAGAGGTAAGCATGCTAAATTAAATTAAAGATAATGTGTGATATTTACAGCTTGCCCTAACTTTAAATTGAATAATAATTTTGTGATTTCCTTGTGTTAATTGTAAAATAATGCTACATCAGCAACATAATGAGAGCTCAACAGGCTGCACCTGCAGTGGTGGCAGTGGGTTGGGGCAGCAGATGATGGTGGTGGAGTTAGGAGATCAAATGTTAACACACATTATCATATTTTTTTTCACTGAAATATCAACAACAACAACTCCTTAATTGTTTGCCATGCAATTTGTACAGGCATTCATTGTCCCTGGAGAATTAACCCTAATAACTATGATATACTATGATATCTTATACTATGGGATCTCATATTTTGGCTTATGTGCACAGTGTGGTCTGCTTTTTGTTCATGCTGGTGTTTACCTGACAAAGACCTTGCGTCAGTAAAAATATTTTTTTGGGAGCTTGCACAATTCGGTGTGCTGACAGCCTCTTCTTTTCATAGAGTTTAAAATATCCCAGTGTGATTATTTTATTTGAAAACAAGGGGCCCAAAGTTAGGCCAGTACTCTTTTAGGGGTCCCAAACTTGGAAACGCATCTGACTAAATGTGTTTGTAACACCCAGAGAGTCTGTAAAAGACAGTAGGATACACATATTAGCTCTGGCAACATGACTTACAAGAGGATCCACCAGCCAGCTTTACTACCAAAACAAAGAACCTGTGATTTTCAAACCACAGACTTTTTTATGTTTCATATCATCGATGTTTCTGGAGCAAATGCAGTCTGTTAATTTATGTTTTAAACTGAGGTGTGGTCTCAGGTTGGGTGTGGTGTCCTGACAAACTGAGGGGCTTTGTGTGGAGCCTTATGGGTTCATCTTTGTTGGGAGGCCAGAGTATTTTTTTTATTTTTTTTTGGGGGGGGGGGGGGGTTAGCAGGACTTTGGTACCCTTCCTCTCCTCGCTCCCCCCCAGAATTGAAAAAAAAAATAAATAAAAAAAAAATCATAGAGCCAATTCCTCCTGCCCTGTAGAGAGGTCCTGTCACGTCTCATAGAGTGTACCCTTTTGAGGAGGCAGCATCACTGGGGCAGGGCATAATATGGAACTGTCACTGTGGCCTTCTGGGAGGTGCACGCTCCTCTGGGTGGCCTTTCCCTCTCAGCTGCCTCAAGGGGCCGTGAGGGGCGGGGGTGGAGGGGGCAAAGGGGATTGGGAGCTGTGGTAGTGGCAGTGGTGGTGGTGGTGGGCCGGTGGGGGTGGGCACCCCTGCTGCCTCTCCATGGTCACGTGAAGGTCGCATTTTACAGGGAAACGCCAGAGGGGGTGAGGAGGGGAGGGTGGCATAGCAGTGGAGACAAACAGAGAAGGAAGGCTTAACATGAGAGAGGGAGAGAGGTGTAGATACGACACGACTGCACCTGAGAGAACAGGAGGAGAAATGAAAACGGAAAAGATGAGCACCGCTTATGTTTTAAGGTATCAAAGCGGAAATATGCAGAGGGCTGGAGCTGGAATTAGGCCATCCAAAAGCAGGAGCGATCGCCTAGAGGGAGGATTCCTCCTCATGCCACGTCGAGATAACACATAATCACTGACCCCAAACTTTCACACGTGCACAATACAAAATAAATTTGAAAAAAAAAAAACACCTGCATGCAGTTTGAGTTTAGCCACAGCCTGAGCCATCTTTTCTTTTTTTCTTTTTTTTTTTTTTTTTGGCATAACCCAGTCTCCCTCTCCTCCTCACTCCCCCGACACAGATAGCAGAGACCTACGCCTTCCTGCCCAGAGAGGCGGTGACTCGGTTCCTAATGAGCTGTGGAGAGTGTCAGAAGAGGATGCACATCAACCCCAGCACTGCAGAGTTCAAAGGTAATATCTCACATCTGACCTGTGGATAGCTCGCTCATTCTGGAGACATCATTAATTGATATGCTATTTTTGAGATCAACCTTTAAGAGCGGATAGTGCTCAGATCCTTTGACACACTGACACGCGGAAGGGTTAATTACTATGTTGAAATGCCTGCTGAGATGTTATTAACCAATCAGTCTTCTACTACAACCGCCAGTTATTATTGTTGTAGGAGATACTTTCATCATAAGAATCATGAAATTGTTTGTTTCTCTCACATAAGATTGAGGTGTTCAGTTTGTGTTTGGCATCCGGCAACTTCTCCATTGTCCTGTCAGACATTAAATGCGAGCTGATCTGATCTTAGGTGTTTGTACTTTGAAGAGTTTTTATGTTGAACTATGATTAATAAAACATATTGTATATATCCATCACCGACATGATGTAACAAAGACTCAAGAGGACCACATCTCTGGGATCGTATACAGCCACTAAAACGATCACAGAGTCCCTCTAGTGGCCGGTGTGGAGACTGCGTTCAGCTCTCAGCCACATTGTTTGAATTCATGTGTTACATATAGCACAGTAGAGGCTACTGCTTCGATTTCAACCTCTTGCAACTCTTCTACATAAAGGAATTTGTGTACATGACTGTACAGAGCTTCTTTACAGAGGGATTCAGAGAAGAAAGAAAGCCATTAAAAAGAATTATGTTTATGCTGCATTTATTGGTTCACTGTCCAGTTTTACTTCTAATCTTAGATATTTAGGCTTAGAGGTTTTCAAACAGTGAGCAAGAGCTGATGGACACATGTATGTTGGTGCTATAAAAAACAGCAGGCAGAAAGTTAGTTATTGTTGCTAGGCCTGCATTGCACTTCTTCTCTGAGACATAACTTTTTCAAATTATAACACACAGGCATAATAGACATATTTTTTGTTTAAGTGTGACTTAACCTTTCAGAAGATACCATTATCTCTGATATCCATTGCAAATAAATACCCATGCATCTGCTTACAAATGATAGAAAAAAGACAATCCTTATAGCTGCAGAACTTGCTTTAGAATCTTCTCATTTTTAAGTTTTCTTCAGTATCACAGTAATCCAGCGATAACTGTGTGCGTGTCCATGGATACACTGCAAACAGAAATTGACAGTAGCTAATTCGGCATAATTTTAATGGTGCTAATTAAAAGTATGGAGGAGGGTGGTATCACAGTTGTGTTGGCCCTCCTGCTTACAGTGTCAGACTTTGAACATCCATGTTATAGAGAGACTGGAACAGTACAGTTTAATGCAGTGCAAATAGAAATACAATAAATAAATACCTCACTTATTAATGATCAGTTTTTGTTTATGTTAGTTGTTTGTGTATTGACACACTTAAATGGTTAAGTGGTTTTGTAGTATACCGCTGTGATATTTTGTCCACCTCACAACTTCACAAATAGAGTTATAAAATCATCTGACTCACTGTAACAACTATAGCATGATGCATTTATGTAAGTATATTATTATCAATATTATCAGTTTTAAACATTTTACAGGTCTATATTTCATTCACCATTCTACAAATAATCACAGTTAATTAAAGAAATCAAATCCCTGTTTACTAACTAACTCTCCAGGTAGGTTTTGGTGGGTTGGCCTGCAGTGGTGGAAGAAGTATTCAAATCATTCACTGAAGTAAAAGTGGCAAAAGTACACTATAAAAATACTCCTTACAAGTAACAAGTCGCATTATTACAAGTTACAAGTTCTGCATTCAACATTTCAGTACAAGCAACAAAATGTACTTGAAATACCAAAAATTAAAGTACTCAGTATGTTTAATGGCCCTTGTCAGTGTTACATTATTATATTAATGGATCATTATTATTGATGTATTATATTTATATAAGCAGTAATAAATTCTGTCGTAGGTCAAGGTGTGGCAAGTTTTAATTATTTCATGTACAGTTTCTATTTAATCTAGAATAAAGTGTCATATTTTATGAACTGATCACATATTTTCTATTTAAAATATGATATTTATATATTTATATTTAAAATCTTAACTATAGCTGTCAGATAAATGCAGTGGAGTGAAAAGTAAAGTAGTTCCCTCTGTGGCATAAAATGGAAATACTGAAGTCAAAGAACAAGCATCTCAGAGATTTTTATTTTATTCCCTCTCAGACATGACTCATCTGCTTGTGTCTGTACTTATCAGACAATAAACCATCTTTACTTATTCATAAGTGTTTATGTTTCAGACAGTTATTATTATTCTTTTTTTAGTTCATGTCATGTTTTTTGTGCTTTTCTTTGCGACAGAAAATGACAGACCGACCTCACTGGTCCCGGACCTCATTGACTACAACATGCCTCTTACTGCCACCTACCTGAAACAAATGAAACTGCAGTGCATGACAGCCACTGAAAGGGTGAGTGCCCCTTTTTCTTTAAGTGGACAATGACTGTCTGGGAAGCACAGCCAGAGATACAAGGTGTCCTGATGGATTCATTAGAGGAATCTGCCACTGTTAAGCTCTCTTTGCTCACTATGATTGTCTTTGTATTGACTCCACATGTCGTCTTGGTTATTTTCTCATCATTAAGGCTGTAGAAAAGGCCTGCTCTGTGCAGGCAGAGGAGGAACATCCTTCCCTTTAACTTTTTAAACAAACAGAGTAGTCCCACTGCTGGGAGGAGGAGGAGGAGGAGGAGACCAGTGTGAAATGAGGATTAGTGAAGCTTCTGTACAGAGTGACGTCATGTGTGAGACCACTCCCATGAGTGGCTGTGACAGAAACACTCAGAAACCGCTGTCACTGAAGTGCAGGCAGCGGTACTTGATGATGATCATGTGGACCTCACTCACACATAATTAGGATTATCCGGAACAATGACCCAGGTTGTGATTCACGGGTGAGTACAAATTAGCAAATGCTCAGATTGGTCGGTCGCATCTGTGTGTGCAGACTGAGAATGAACAGGCCAATAATTTAATAATGAACCAGGGTTGTTTTCAGTGTTGTTGAGACTTTGTTGTTAGTAGTAAATCTGCTCCATATCTGTGTTGCGCTGTTTTACAGTTCAAAGCAGCAGCAGGTTTTGTTCTGTTGACAAAAGCAGATCAGAAGTACATTTGTGAGTGTTTATCTAGTCTGTTGCAGGAGTCACAGCTCATCTGTTTACATGTTTTGCAGAACTTTGGTGTTTGTTAAAACAGACTACAACCACGACTTCGTCTTCTTCTTTAGTAAAAAAAACAAACTACAATCATTTTGTTCAGAAAAAGAGCAGATGAAATCATGTTGTAGGTTGGTTTTCTATCCTTTTTTGCCAAACATCCTCACTCCTATGCACTTTATTGTGGTCATTTAGTTTGGATACAGGCCTAGTTGTACAAATACCACTATGACAGGACTAAAACTAATGATCTTTAGTTGTTATGATGTCAGAAAATAGTAGAAAAGGTCCAAGGTGACTCTAAAATCAGAGAATTTTGGCATCATTTTTTATTCGACTGATGATTTATTGATATTTGTGACACATATTTGTCATGTTGTTCCTTGGTTTTACTGCGTTAATCTTATTGTCTTTATTGATGACACAGCAAAGTTTATCTTATTCGACTATTTTAAAATAGATAAGTGCTTTGCTCTTATCTACTCTCTCTCTTGTATAATGATCTATGGCTCTATTTTAAAAGTACTTTATCAATTATCTGTTTTCCTAAAGCATAGGCATTAATGATGCTGCATTTCCAACTACTTGCAAACTGTAATTAGAGTCTCTCTCTCTCCCTCTCTCTTTAACGCTACATGGCTCACTTGGTACCTAATAGAGCTGTCACTGAGCATTTTGGTCCTCCTCAAACCCCTTACAGAGGGACGGATGCATATTCCCAGGAGTTTAGGCCTATTTGTGTGCTTGTATGTATGTGTGTGTGTGTGTGTGTGTGTGTGTGGAGAGGAGAGAGAATGAGATGTAATTCTGCTCTGCTGTCATCACACAGTCGTAGTAGTCTTCTCTGCTCTGACTGTGATGCCAGCTGACACATGACGGCGTGCTGCATGGAGGCCCGAAGAGAAAGTCACCGTCCATGTTAGCTTAACGTTAACTGGCCTCCGTGAAGCTTAGCGCCCCGGTCTGAAACGTGATCACGGCTTTCAGCAGATAGAGAATTTACTGGATTTGATGCCAGAGTCTCAGCGGAGCCTTTGAATAGTTTGTGAGATTACTCCGCTCTCCTTTGCTAATCCTGACCCCCGTGGTTTACTCATATTTGTGTTACGCTACAACAAGCATCTTTAGGGTCTCTGCGTAACAGAGTTAAAAATAGCAGTGCTTCAAGAAACGTTATTACTTAACAGGGAGGCCCCTGCATTCCCTCATTTGTCACCGCTGCCAGACTTCAGCATGTTTTATTAAGAATTATATCAAAAAAAAGAAAAAATCCTCAGAGAAATTTCAGTGTGGGTGATGTGGGACAAAATCCACAGCCTTTTCTCTGAAAAAATGAAATCTAAAGTTCAGCTAAAGCTAATATGAGAGTGTTCCTCAGCCACAGCTCAACAAGGTAATGAATTTAATCCAAAAACACTTTATCTGAGGAAGATATCCACTTGATTTGCTGCTGAAGAATCACATTAGCTTCAATTTTAACTTTAAACGTGCATTTTTACTCCAAACAACCACTGTGGGTTTATTTACATTGTACGAAGGGACAGCAGGAACAATTCAGGTTACCGGTATGTATATAAGGACCTGTCAGTATTGTTTTAAGACAAACTTTAAAATGTGAATCTCTCCTTTAACAGTGGAAGAGATGATGATGTTCTCAGTTTTCTCTTTTTCTGTATTTCTGAGGGAAAAATGGGAAAAGTCAGAAGTCAAAAAAGCGTGATGATATTCCTCTTGATACTCAGCCGTCTACTCCCTCTGCCTGTTCTTGTCTAACAGTCTCTCCCCCTCTCTCTCGTTCCCCCGCTGTCTCTCTTCAGGATGACAGCTCGGTGAGCAGCGAGGACATGAACAACACTGAGCCCACATGGGTCGCAGCTGAGCAGCCCCCAGTGCCTGAGCCCAGTCCACCTAACGGAGAGCGAGTCAGCAACCCCACAGCCACCATTAAAGAGGAGGATGGTAAGACATCACCCACTGCAGCTGCGTAGTTATCTTTTATGGCAGCACTACTCTGAACAGGTCTCTTTTAGGTTTATTTACATCTTAAATTTGAAGGTGTACTCGTTAAATTGGAAGGGCACAGAGCGGTGTTATGCAGGAAACAGCTTGCCTCGTTCTTAGTGGACTAATCCAAATAAATCCACTCTTACAGGGGGTGGGACACCACCGCAGCCCCGATCCATTGTGCACCCCTCTCTCTCAGGGTACAGGGCTTAGAGAAGTAGGACAAAGGCCGATATTAACCTTCACAGATCAGATTAGACACCGCTATAGAAAAGACTGAAAAGTGGGGCAAATCGTTGAAAGGGAGAATTACTCTGTCCCGGCGAACAGAGGTGTGCACATGACACATGTAGAAATCGTCATGTGAAATCAGTACATGGTCATAAACGGGGTTAAAAAGCACACACCAGGGAGTGAAGCCCCCCCCCATCAGTCCCTCCTCATCCTCATCTCTTTCTCTCTTAGTGGTTAAAACTCCTAAGATTCCCCCTTTTACTTCTAACTTTTATTTATCTTGACAGTTGACCCCAATACCCACTTCCTTAACAGTTTCAGAAGGCACAACATGAGGCAGGAAGTCCCCCCACTCCACCCCGTAGTACGACACCCACTCTGTTGTTATCCCAGACAGAAATAGTGCCTGTTCTAGTAAACAAACCCACATTAATGCTGAATGGTGCTGATGACAAACATCCGCACGGCTCATCTGCCCTCCTGTTCCCTCCCCTCCCGCCAGATGACGACTCCTCGGAGAGCGGCAGCGCCAACGGGCTGCCGGCCCTGACCTCCCCGGACGCGCTGGCTGTGGGTGGGAACCCCCCAGATGGAGGGGCCCCTTATGGGGAGGTGACAGAGAACGGGCTGAGCGCTCCCCTGGACTTTAGCACCACCTCGTCCTCGTCCTCTTCAGAGGATCAGCAGCCGGTCAATCTGAGCGACAGACTGCTGCCTGCGGGGAGCTCGCCGCCAAACTCCTACCCCGCAGACGCCAACAGGAAGTACCCCATCAAAACAGAGTACGCCAACAAGGTGAGTGCAGAAACTTGTTTTCATTATTGATGGAACTTTCCCTGTATGATCTATGATAATGATATTTTTGTTTGTTTCCAGTCTCCTCCTTACAGCTCAGGAAGCTATGACTCTCTGAAAACTGAACTGAGCATGAGCGCAGAGGACTTAACCTCTGGTCGGGCACAGATAATTGACGACGACGACGATGATCACGATGACCACGATGACAGTGACAAGATCAACGATGCAGAGGGTATGGACCCGGAGAGACTTAAAGCTTTCAATGTAAGTAATAATTAAATTCATACACAGTGAATACAACACAGCACTACTCTTATTTGTAGCTCTCACGGGCTGTTGAATGTCTGCCAGTCCTGTTGTTGAATTATGCAAACATGAGTGAATAAGCAAGCACTAGAAATATTGTCCTGCATATGAGCAATGACTCCATTTTCATCACCTCCCCCTCCCTCTTTATCCTCTCCTTCCACTCTACCTCCAATGCTCCCCCATCCCCTGCCTTCCCTTTCCTCTCTTTTGTTTTCAACTCTCACACCCCTCTTTCTCTCTCTACCCCCCACCCCATTTTTCTGCTCTACATCCTCCCTCTCTCGCTCTCTCCCCTCCCCCCGTCTCTCTGTCTCTGTCAGATGTTTGTGCGTCTGTTCGTGGATGAGAATCTGGACCGCATGGTGCCCATCTCCAAACAGCCCAAGGAGAAGATCCAGGCCATCATCGAGTCCTGTAGCCGCCAGTTCCCAGAGTTCCAGGAGCGCTCCCGCAAGCGCATCCGCACCTACCTCAAATCCTGTCGCCGCATGAAAAAAGGCGGCTTTGAGGTACAAAGTGTTGCCTGTTTGAATCCAACGTACACTCATAAATCTAAAAAAACAATGCAGCGTTTCACATCCGTAATGTGCTAAAATCTTGCTGACCCCTGCTGCCAGATACGACCAACACCTCCTCACCTCACCTCTGCCATGGCTGAGAACATCCTCGCTGCTGCCTGCGAGAGCGAAACCCGAAACGCTGCCAAGAGGATGCGGCTCGATGTCTACCAAGCGACGGTAAATGTCCTGGCAGTTGGTGTTTGTGAATCTGCCCAGCAGGGATTTGGGAATGTGTTAGGATGGCTATGCATCATTAACAGCAAACTGCACAACATAAACTACAATATTCTGCCCCAAACTGAAAACGTTTAATTTCTCGTAGGACGAGCCAGCAGTCTGTTGACAAGCCCAACTCGAGGGACCCGGCCCCCGTGGCCCCATCAGCGTTCGCCATTTCCAGCGCAGCTTTTGCCCAGGACCAGCTCTACACCAACTGGAGGCCTCAACTACAACCTGCGGGGGTATGGGACGGTCGGCAGCAGCCAGCAGAACTCTGGTGCTGCACAAACCAACGGTGAGGAGCTTTTATCAGTCAGAAACATGTTTGCACAAATTATAAAAACACAGATTTTCCCATTTATATATTAAAAGTCCTGGTACCAGTTTTTATTGGTACTGTTTGGTACTGGCACTGTCAGAGAGACTGTTCCTTCAGTAGAAAGTATTTCCAGGGAAAACTCATCCTGATGTTGTTGGATTATCCAAAAATAACAGAGATGTTGTTTATAGAAAAAGCTGTTGCTGAGTCATTTTTAGCAACACTAGTGATGTGGCTGCAGGGATGGAAATGTCAATATATTTATCAGTCCGCCACTTTAGTCCAGACTGGAAATTTGGGTGAAGAATTAATGGCACAGAATTTTAGAGGATGAATCCTCCAGACTCTCAAACCACACCACAAGGTTGACATTTGTGGTTTTGAATGAAATATCTCAATAGCTATTGAATGGATCGCCCTGAGAGTTTGTACAGATATCCATCATCAGGTCAGAGTTTTAATTCGTCCAGTACTTTGGTACAAATACAAAACTAATGGCTCTCCCATTAGTCTTAGCTGTACTGTGTGTTTAATGTTAATTAGTAGTGTTTAGTAAGCTGAACATGCCAAACCAAACATCATGATAAACGTTATATGTGTTAGCGTTGAGTTTCACTGCTGTGATCTCAGATTTTGTAAAACCTGTGCAGATGAAACCAAACCTATCTGCATGGTTTTGTGTGTGTCTAATTTGGGTAAAATGACCTTTTAAAAAAAAATATTTTAAAATTTAAATTATTCAATCAACCCTGTGATAGACTGTTGACCTGTGCCAGGATGTACTCCACCTCTCGGGATGACCCTTAAGGATAGGGAGCGGTATAGATGATGGATGGACGGATTTATTTAATCAAAGCAAGATCAACATGCAGGAATCTCAGGAATCCTGATGTACCACCTATACTGTCTTTTTTCCTTAATCCATCGCGGTTTGTGTCCACAGGTCCCACAGATCTGAGCATGAAGTCCGTCGGCCCGAACTCCTCCTCCTCCTCCAGCTCCAACAGTCACGGTCAGGGGGGCGGTGGCGGCGGAGCTTCGGCCCAGCTCAGCCCTCCGGAAGTCACGGCGGTGAGGCAGCTCATCGCAGGGTACCGGGAGTCCGCGGCCTTCCTGCTCCGCTCAGCAGACGAGCTGGAAAACCTGATCCTGCAGCAGAACTGAGTCCGAGCCAAAAAGGTGCCAAGACCCTCTCCTAGCCTGTCCGTCTCCCTGTCGCTCTCAGTCACACATATTTGGGCAGACTTTCATATACAAAGACAGAAAATGTACACGAGTGTTACTGCAGCGCACAGTGGGTCCTGTAGGTACGGTACCTTTACTTATTCCCACATGTTTATGTATTTTTGGACGGGCCAGAACATATCACAGGCTGAAAAATGTTTATTTATGCATTTGGTTCACTTTGACCTTAGTGCCCTGTTATCTGTAGCCATTCATCCCATTCAGTTCCTTTTCACCACCTCAACCTCCATTCGTCTCAGGAAGCGATGATCTATGTGAAAAATAAACAAATCTGCATCGGTACACAGGGGAGTGTTAAATTAGCTGTGACCATGACGCCACAGTGGCTCGTTTTGTGCAGATTTTTGGACAAATTAGTAGTTAAATAGCGGTTATTTGGTGTCAGTACCTTGTTTCTATTTTTACACAGATGTAAAAAAACAAAATATGCTGTGCAGTGGCATGATTTGATTGGTCGGTCTGAATTGAGTGATTTCTTAACGATAGCCCTCTCCAAACTCACTTCTGTGTCACGGAAAATTTGGAGCGTTGCTTTGTCAAAGTCCGTAGATAAAATCGCTGCTAAAATCCACTGACCTGTTAACCTCAACAGCTTCTGTGCGACGTGCTGACATACGCAAAAAATTAAAAATAGAGAAAGGAAATAAAACGACGACAGTCTGACAGCTTTCACCTGTAAATTTTAACCAACAGATCAGTCAAATCTATACCTCGGTCCTGCTCTGTTGGAGTAGTTTCCAGATTTTTAGACGTGGTTACCAAGAGACAAAGACTCATTACCCAGCGCAACTTTATTTTCAGTTATTTTATTTACCCGGACAGTCTCTCATTACTTACAAGGAGAAGGAGGCTTTTAAGACGCCTTGGTATGCAAACTGAGGTCACAGACACCTGTCAGGGACAAAAAGGAGATGAATATATTGTTTAGACTCTTGGTTTATAACCAGTGCTTCTGGAAAAGTGGAAAAAGGTGCAATATTGAAGATAATCAGTATATGGCGTGCTTACTGAAATGACTTCGTCAGACTCGCTGAAGCGTTTTATAAGGCGTTTGTAAGAGGAGGGAGTACTTTACCACAACCACTCGCTCCACTCCCCTTCCTCCTCCGCCTGCTGTAACTGTCAAGTTGTAAAAAAAAAACAAAAAACAAAAGAAGAAATGATATCCCATGCAGCATTGTAGCCAATTTCAATGTTGTTGTTTGTTGTGAATACTGATCTTTATTGCTAACCTCATAACTGAGGCACTTTCATGTATCGGGATCAGTCATCCGTAGTGATAAAAAAAGGAAATGGGACCTGGCAGAAAAATGAGACTTAATGTTGCACGTCTTTTTTTTTTTTTTTTTGGTTTTTTAAACTTTTAAAGTGATTTGGGGTTGTTTTGTGAAGGAATTGTTCTGTGGGTGTTGTTCAGTTAAAAGTGCACATAGAGCTCGCATGCATCCATTACTGACAGTCAGATGAGTGCAGCGGTGTAACCCCAACGTCCATATGGCTTTACTGGATGCAGCGTGAGTGTGTGTGTGTGTGTGTGTGTGTGGGCTGCTCAGACAAAAAGAAACTCCTCCAGTCAGTCTGTATCGTCCCCCTCTGACCTCAGCTGTTTCAAACCCTCCGACACATCTCTCAACTTTTATCTTATCGACTCCGCATCTGAAAAAAAACTCACTGTTTGAAAAGAAGCAAGAGACAATCTTTGAAAAAGATGTAACCGCATCACAGTTTACTCTCCCAGCTTTCGGCTATGGTGTGTCTGCGTGTGTCTGCGTGTGTGTGTGTGTGTGTGTGTGTGTGTGTGTGTGTGTGTGTGTGTGTGTGTGTGTGTGTGTGTGTGTGTGGTCTGAGGGCACACAATAAGTACTCAAAGCAGATCTAGAGCACAGTCTCACAACAGACACTTTTAATGGTGAGTCACTCGGCACAAAAACACTTGGTGTAAGTGTGTGTGTGTGTGTGTGTGTTGTTGTTGTTTTTGACTCCTTTTTTTTTTTATTTGTTGACGTAAGTGTTGGTATTAACAGTATGTTGATTTTCTGTTTGCGTACACGTGGAGTGACCCAGTTTGTACAACATCAATCTGTGAAGAATTTAATTCAGTCGGCTGAAAACATTCCAAACAAGGACAATGACTCTTCAAAGCAGCCAAAAGTGGCTCGCACCTTATTGATCTGTCAAAGTTCAGAGAGATATATTTCTGTATTTATCACAAATCTATCATATTTATCATGAATCAGTCTATTTCAGCACCATTCATTGTTTTCCTCACCACCATCAGGCTGGTTTTACACGAGAGCTGGATTTACATACATGTCCTAAAAACAACCATTTTACATTTTATTGCCATGTCATGATTGGGCTGCATTACATTTCACATTTAAATTCTATTATCTATTGCAAGTTTGGAAGCACTTTATAGCTCAGGATTAAGGTTACATAACACAGTGATTTGAGTGTGTCTTTACCTCATTTGGAAAATCAGCTTCAGTTCAAACACGTTAAGAACTGATTATAACAAAGGACAATTTGACACGACTCACAATCAGAAGCAGTCGTCGTTCTGCTTTACCGATGACTATAACAAATAGAAACGGCTCCTTTTTGGAAACCTCAGCGGAGCTCGGTTTGAACTCATCAGTTTGGTCCACAGGAGGGATGTTTCATAAAGGGAGACCCAGAGGAGAAGCAGGGTTTATTGTGAGAAGGCAGACTTGAATTAGCCTGACAAACTGAGCCAGGATTAATCTGTTGAAACACTGAACCTGAGGCATTAATTCACAGAGAAAACTGTGTCTGTGGCCACAAAGCAGCATGTGTAAAAAGAGGAGTGAAATTTTACAGCAACAATAAATAAAGTAAAAGAGAATTTTTGGTAGCATGTTGTGGGTCAGTGCTGAGCTCAGACTCTGCCAGAGGTAGAAATGAACTCAAGTTAACTGTACTCTTCTGACAGCTGCACTCTGCCTGTGATTATGACAGTGTGGGTTCAAATCCTACATGAACCACACAAACCTTCTTTGTGTAATTAGTGCAGAAAATTAAGATGTAGATGTCTAAAAAGCACCATACTATTAAATGACAAATAAGACTCCAACCAGGTGATTTATTTTACAGGAAGACAGTAAGATAATGAGCATTTAAAGCCACTATAATCAAATTTTAATGATGACAGTGCATTAACTGACAATGTGAGTGTGAAAAGGGTTTTAGCGGAGCCTTATAGAGAGTTCCAGCTCATTTTTTAGCTGTTGTTTCTGCCCGCGGGAGGCAGCTGTTTGCAGAAAGTAAAGCCCTAAAAACTCACTTTACACAATCTGCTCAGAACCAAACAGCAAACAGACACAGTCGGGGACTAGCAGGTGAATATAGTGGAGAATATAGGGGCTAAAAAGACAGGTATTTCCCACAGGAGTGACCAAAAACAGAGCAAAAAGAGAAAAAGAGAGGTGAATTTTGGGCTAAACACATTAAAATGTTTATCATATCAACTTAAAAAGTGATGATATGTCAGTGCTGACTTGTTTCCATTGTCCCCAAGTTATTGCAGGTTTATTTAATGTAAGAGAGAAGAAGTGTATTTAAAAGCACTGGTTTTGACTGGATAACTGTGCAGGATGTTTAAAAAATTAAAAAGACACAATCTCATGATTTTAATTCCCAAACTGACTCATGTTCACAGTGCAGCAGTAAAGAGGAACCTTTGAGAGATTGCTGCGTTTCAGTCAGACAAACTGACTGTAACACTGAAGACCTGGTCAGTTTTCAGACTGATTTAAACCTCCTTTATGAATCAGACTGTCTGGACTTGCTGAACGATGGTTGTTTTTTTTATGAAACATCCCCTCTGGACTCAAACAGACGTTAATCGTAGATGTACGTGGGACCTGAGTCCTCACACATGTCTTCCTCGTCTCCTCCAACCTGCTCGTTTGTTAACTGTTAACTGTAGCCATAGCGGATCCTCTACACGTCGTGTCGAACTCAGTGACGCCATGTTGAATTTTGTCCTGTTTTTTCAAAAAAACAAAAACACTTGCTTGCAGATTCGTATTCTGTCTTAAAGTCTACGCTGAGCAACATTTTAGCTGTTTGGTGGAGTTACTGTGATCAACAACAACCACTTGTTGTCATGTTGTTGTTTTTTGCTTTTCTGTTTTGTTTTTTTTTTCCTTCTAATAAATGCCCAATGGATTTTCTCTTTGTATTGACTGGACAATGTAATCTATTGGTGTTGATTAAAATGCCCTGGTAGCTTGTGGATTGCTAAAGTGGTCAGATAAATGTACTGTATAGCTGTACAAAGAGTGATAAAAGATGTTTTAAACCTTTCTTTTTTTCTGTGGGTACAGCACTGTTTTAAAAAAATATCAAAGTGGTTTTAGCCCTTGCCTGTTTTAACTTATCATTTGGTGGTGGTCTGTATTACTTCTATTGTTATTTATATTATTTCAATTGTTGCCTCTCCTGCACTGATAAGAGACTGTAGCTCTGTGCAGGGGGTCGTACTGTAAACCTGTGTGAAGCTTTGTATTTTTCCCCTCTGGTTTTGGACTCAGTGAAAGTGTGATGTTTACATGTACAGTTTTTCAGAATACTTTTCTTTTTATTTTCCGTCTTATTCAGGCTATATATATATACCCCCCCCACCCCCTTTCCTCACCTATACCCCCCTAATCTGTGTACATTTTTGGCCAGATATTTTCGTAGTTGTTGTTTCATTGCATCAAGTGCAAGACGTGACCTCTGTTTAGACAACCTGGTCACATGGTCAGAGTGTGCCGTGACAAAACTGGTTGTGGTCAGCTCTGTGTTGTGGTGGCGGCTTCCAGCATTTTAATCTTAAGAAAAAAAAAAAAAAAAAGGGAGCTTCACAACTTCTCAAAGTGGACCAGAAAAGATTTATTAAGGATCAAGACGACTTTAATCAGCTGTTATAAAATACTATCGTGGCCTAAATGGAGAATGGTGGGGGCGTATAGGTACATTTATTATACTACATTAAGTGCTCATAATCTTTTAATATCCCGGCCGTGTTGTCAGGGAAAACTCCTTGTCCTTAACCCGACTGGTACCCTGAAAGGTACACTTTGACCTGTTGTAATATCTCCTTGGTAACATAAAAGCCATTCCCCTCTCCTGGCCTTTTTAAGGGGAACCCATAAACCTCAGGAAATACTGAATCTCCAAGTTTAGTTTTTATCCGCTGATTTCTTCTGAAATGAGATTTAAGTCTCTAACGAAAACCATTAACATTTATATGAGATGTCTATTGTTTTGTACATTTATCATTGTGATTTAAAAGTGGAGCTTTTTCCAGTATCCTGTGACTTAATATTTGAATTTTCTTTCTTCTTTTTTTTTTTTTTTTTTTTTTTTGGGAGTGTTTATAGGTATGAATATTTATTATTATATGTGAAACTACAAAAAGACAAAAGAAAAAGGTTGAACCTGTTTCATTTGTATGTTTCATGCAAAACCGTCCAGGTGAGATTCTCTCTGCCTCTTACATATCACTAATGAGGGACCTGTGTTTGTTTGGAAATAGCGCTTTTTCAGTGTTGCATCAACGCTATGACAAAAAAAGGAAAAAAAAGAAAAGAAAAAAAAAAACACCAGTGGTTTACCAACAGCAGAGTTGCAAGGCTCTCCTCTTCTCCTGAGATGTCAGTAATTGAATAAAATAGTGCGATGAGCTATCAAACCGAGACCTCCCCTGTGGATTCATTTATTCCCCTTTTTATTTCTGATCCTTATCAGGTAAAAAGTAAAACACAGGTAATTCAGGGCATTTTTACTGTTTCATTAGTGTCCACAAGAGGGCAGCAGAGTTACAGGAAACAGTGAGGGGAGTTATGAATAATGTCACCTGGGTTCAGAGGTCACAGGCCGTTCAGACATTTAGACATGGGCTGGACACACACACACTTATTTATTTATTATTACACTGAATAATAATGAATGAAGACACATTAAAATGCCACTTAAACATAAATGTATCAAGATATAATACTGTAACTCTCACAAGGTCCTTCTGAGTACTTTATATCTTTTAGCTTTAATATTTTCAATGCAGAGCTTTTACTTGAAATAGAGTATATTTGTTTTGCATTATTGCTACTTTTACTTACATATAGTATTTTAATACTCCTCCACCACTGCCTTGCTAACATTTGCTTGTGAGCACCAAACAAAACAAACTCATTTTGCAGGTTGCAAGATCCATATTTGTAAATTTAGGTTAAGGCAAAGTCTAGACTTCTGATGTGTGACTTATACTCGTCTGGTCTAATCTAGTCTCCTCTAGCGTGACCTTATTTTAGATGGTTTATAATTTCAGCCGGGAAGCGGAGTAGTGATGATGTCAAATTTTTTGGCTCGGCTCACGTAGGTCTGGAAAGATTCACAGCTGGTTTCACAAACAGCGTCTCATGTGAAAATGGACGCTGTGTTCCACCAAAAGTCAATATTCCCACACAGTGAAAACACAACCACAGTGACCTCATTACTCTCATATTTACTTGCAAAAATTTTCCATTATACAGTTTCAGAAAAAAAAGCTATGGCAACTGCTTGAAACATATTTTAAAAATTACAAGAATTTCTAATCACCAGCTGTGGAGGAAATATTCAGGTTCTTTACATAGATGAGAGTAACACAACACTACAAACAATACTAAAATGTATGTAAATATTATTACCTGAATGGACTTAAAGTACCAAAAGTAAAAGTTATAGATATATAATTTAATGTTAATGTTAATTTAACTTTAAATGTAAGTTGATTTTTATTATAATTTTATTATTTTATATGCTGTTGTGTAGCTTAATCTTTAACAATATGTCATATTTTATGAGCTGGACATGAGAAAAAGTATTGAAAGAAGTATTCAAATACTTTACTTGAATAAAGCAGTAATAGTAATAAGGTGAAAAGACTCAACTATGAGTAAAAATCCTGCAATCTAAATGTTACTAGTATAGCCTAAATACAGATGTATTATAGGCAACATGTTACAGTACTATATGTAATATTAATAAATTACCATTACTTATACTGTCAGATGAATGTAGTGGAGTACTTGAGTAAAGTTACTTTCCACTGTCTTTGGTATTTTTAGTTAAAGAGGCCATAGGTCCAACACTTTGACCATGTCCTCATTTCTAGAATTAATATTCTGTGAACAGAAATACAGTACATAACAATATAAAGCAAATAAACAACCACGGCTGTTTACAGTCATGGTGGGACTTTCACACTGTGTTGACTTTGACTTTGACTCACTGACACGTGGACCTAAACAAGCTCAGTGGTTCACGTTCGCTGCTCATGCTGCTGATCAAACATGGACCTAAAACAGGACGACACCTGAGCCCCTGCCAGCAGCACGAACCCCAATACCCGAAAAGACAAATGTCTAGAATTATACAACGATGCACTTTGTCTGCTGGTACTCAGAATTAGCTGCATGTTTCCTCTGCTCTTATCTGTGCAGTATGAACTTGTTTTGTGGGAGTTGATGGTTGGACTGTTGGGCAGCATTAAGTCATAGACGAGACACCTTTGCCCCAGATTCATCTTCGAGCCAAACGATGAGCGGGAGCGGTCCATGGAGCTGTGCCAACATTTTTCACAGACTATAGGAAACTACAGCAGATGTAGGGTCTAAAAAAAGATTCAGACCCAAGAATAGAGTTTCATTAAGAAATATGACTCAAGGCAAATGCATTTAAAGTTCAGTTAGAGCTCAGTCACTCAACACTTTGTCGACCAAACTTTGATAAAGCTTTTTTTTCACCTGTATTTCTTTATGGGTAAAAGGTTCTGAGGCCTTTCTGCATGGTGTTTGCATGTTCTCCCAATGCACATGCACGGGTTTCCTCCAGGTCTGTCATTTTGCCATTTATACAGCAGTATCGTCAGCATACGTACAACACTTTGCATCGTCTAGTCAAGTCAAATCACAACAGACATTATCTCGAGGCACTTTTCATATAGAGCAGGTCTAGACTGCAGCCATCTGCCTCTATCTGTTGGGTTGGTAGGTTAATGGTGAAAAAAATTGTAAAAAGAGCAAAAAATAATGGTCCTAGTCACCTTGAGGTATACCACAATTTTTATACTACTTTACTACTTATCCATTAAAAAAACAAGGTATGTTTTCTATGTATATGATGTTAAACCAGAGGCCCAAAGTCCTTAACATTTTGATTTCTGTCGTAACAATGTGATCAGTCAAATTACAAGCAGCACTAAACTTAAGTGGTTCCACATTTTTCATATCAGTCTCTCTCTAAAATGTTTATGGAGAGTCTCAGTCATCCAGGTTGTCCATGAAGGGTTGAATCAAGGGCAACTGGACTCTGCAACCATATCCAGTTGCCCTTGATTCAACCCTCCATTGACAGTTTTTCTGAGCCAAACATCAGCTGCTTGAGTTACGGCTGCAGTTACTGTTGAGATTCTTTCCCTGTATTCAGTTTTAGTAGCCTTTAACTGTCTGGTCCTTGCACCTTCCATGGAAAACCTATCCTCATTCATGTTTTTGATTGTTTTCCTTCCTCTGTAACGGTGCTTTTATGGTCATTGCATCTGTGTTGAAACAAATATTGTGGGCATTCATCCTTCATCATGTTCTGTAAAGTTTGCACAGAGCAACCCTGAGTGCTCCGTGGAGTAATAAAAAAAGCCGTGCATGATGGGAGATTCCCCTGTCAGGGAGGTGACACACGGGATCATTTGTACTTGGCCCGGGATAACGGGACATTTTTAGAACCAAGTGCTTCTCTGATACGTTGCCAGGAATAGCGCAGCTCTGGAGGGCGGGAAGGTCAGATCATGCAGTTTTTGAGTAGATTCTGAAAACATGAATCATGTCTTTGGTCCTTTAAATGTCAAAACATTTGTCCCAGTATGTGGCTCTAAATGTTCCACATAAAATACTGGAAATGTTTGACTTCACTATTTGAACAGAGAGATTATCTTACATCAGGACTGAGATGTATCCAGACTTTGTTCAGTCTATTCTTAGTCACTGGTGTGCAGATTGCAAAATGTTCTCTACACATATTTCACCGAAAGGTCAATTCAGAGAACCAGTCAGGTTATTGATCTTTCCTAACAGTTAGCCTCATAGCATGACACCACAGTAATGTGAACTGCTGAATTACGATGAATTTGTTTTTCCTTATGAAAGATTATCTGAGGAATTGCAAGGAGCCTTGAATGAGTTTGTGAAAGAGCAGTTGGCTCTAAACATGTATTTTGTTTGTGATGATCTGTATTGGAGAAGATTGGTCTTATTCAACTCACTAAACATCTTCTCTCTCTCTCTTAATGAATCTTAGCATTTGTACACCTTGTTTTTTGTGATGTTAGGTGGGATGGTTGGTAATTTTAGTGTGTTTGTTCGCTTTGTATATATACTGGGACAGCAGTATTGGGGATTTATGTGTTTAATTTAACTAACCATAACTGTAAGTTTACCTGTGCCCGTTGGTCTGCTGACATGCTGGAAAAGAAAGTGGGGGAAAAAAAGGGGGTTTGCCTCTTTTTTCTATTTTGCAGGGGAACATTAATAAAATCCTTCTCTTTGCAGCATTTGTTATGTGCACAGACTAAAACTCAACAACAATCTGTTGTGACATTTATAAAATGTCCTTTAAATGTGATTTAAGAGCAGCAAGTGGCCTGCTATATTTTTATGCTCTGCAGTTATTGCAGCAGCAGGTCTGTGCTAGAATAAACTGGTAAGTTCTGCAGATATGTTAAGAAAGAAGAAACTTTGGCTGCTGTTCCCAACTAATGTATATATTTATAGAAACAAAAGTAGTTGTGTTCGTCTTTACATTCTCTTTTCCAGAAGCTTCTGACCCACATTCAAGCTGGGGTGATGTGTTACGTAGCTGCATCAACACCTGAATTAATCGTTGCTAATCATATCAGTGCTAAACAGATTAGGTCTGCGTGTGTTCCCTCTCAGAGTTATAAAACTGCTGCTCTGCCGTGGATCACACGCAGAGAGGTGACGATCCGGTGCTGAAGATTTGACGTTTACTAAAAACACAAATTGGAGAATATCACATTGTTTTCCCTAAATAAGACAATGTTTATTTAGGTTAATAACAGCTGTAAAAAGACGATAAAACACAATATAAGTGCTGACTGCAAGCATTTTATTTATCATTATTAACAGTGTCAAGTTATAAGAAGAGTAACATGAAAAACTTTTTACATACTTGAGTTTTTTTTTCACTTTTGGTCATAATAAAACATACTATACACAGGCAATAAAGGAGAAGCAAAGTCTATTTACTAAAGGTAAAAAAAAAAACACCATCATCATCTCCGTCTCCAGTGGTGGACTGTGTGACGGCAAGTTGAAGGTGAAGGAGGTGTGAGCCGGGGGAGGGTGTTGGCGGGGAATGGAGTCTAGGAGGAAGTCGGTGGAGGGTTCAGTGGTTCAGACTTTACATTTTCACTGCTTTCACTGAGTTGTCTGTTCAAAGCCATTTCCCTGGCGATGCAGGTCACCTGACCGTTGGCCACTGTGTAGGTTCTGTTTCTAAAACACATGGAAATGATCGAATTTTAGCCCCAAGAACCAAAACAAAATCAAAGACAACTGCTCCTGATTAACTTTAGAGTGGTGATGTTGTTATATTACGACACTCACTTTTGATTTTCAGATCCATTCTGCATGCCGGGCTGGTTTTGTTTTGCAAAGAAAAATGAAGTCCACCAGTGGCCTGAGTCTTGCCTTGGAAGTCCTGAAGAGAACAAAATGACTTTGTTTAAAAAAAGCTGTTTTTTTGGAGCATGTTTTCACTCTTTAAACTCAAAATGACTCCTCCTCCTCCTTCATACCTGGGTGGTGTGGAATGACCTCTCCTGTGTACTCAGCACTGCCACAAGAGCTGCTGCTGGAGTTGGACCCAAGGCGCCCTGGAACAAAGACACAGCAGATTTTCCATATATTCTATGAAAGACAAAGACAGGCCTCCACACCAGCCTCAGATGCAGAGTGAACAAAAAAAAAATACACATCTGGAATGATTATAGGCCACATCTGACTCACTTCTGTAGTAATCATGGGTGGCGATGAGAGAGCCACTTGATGGAATTGCTGCCATTTTCTCCGACCTTAGGTGGAAAACCGCTCAAAGATGGAAAATGGTAACCTGAAGGAGACACAGAGGAAAATAGACAGCAAAGGTATTATTAGACTGGATGTAAAATGGATTTAAAAAGTGATGCTGCTCCCCATTATTTCATTTCTTTCCTTCTTTTGTCTCAGGACCTGTTTCAAGGAAGCAGGGCTGCATTTACTCATGCCCTCTGATGCTCCATTCCTGTCCACTGCAGAGTGCTAAAACAGAAGCAGCTGCTTCTGAGAATCTCGTTCCCCATGACTCAAATAACAGGAGTGTGTGTGTGTGTGTGTGTGTGTGTGTGTGTGTGTGTGTGTGTGTGAGAATGTGAGAGCACGGCCACATGCCAAAGAAACTCAGATAAGGTGGTGCACGGGCGGCCTGCATGACTGTAGGTGACGACTGGTTACAGATTGTGTTGTCCTTGCAACAGAGGACGTGTTTGCATTGCTGGTGGACACCAAAGCTACTTCTGCTGCTCAGTCAGGAAATTATAGATGCCTCCTTTCAAATTGTTTTACAGCTAAAAGCAAAAGATAAAAATGTAACTAAGCTTAACCCCTTTTCAGGACAGTGGAGAAAAATATTAGAGTCTGCAGAAAATAAACATTTATCACATGTATTTCAGGCCGATTAAAAGTAGAAGACATAAACAGCCTGGTGCCTGAGAACCAGTTAGAGGCTGTACAGCTTATCTCCAGGTGAGCAGCAGATGGCTTTGGGGATTTCAAGCAGCAGACAAACACACGCTTGAACCTCACAGCCCAGATAAACACAGCAGCTGACGTCTGAACACACCATTTAAACAGCAGCGAGAGGCCATTTTTAAAGGATTTAGGCTACTGTACATGCTTATAAAAGCGTATGTGTGGTCTTGCACAAGATTCAAAAAGTGAATGTAACAGAGGTGTAAAGCATTCCAGCGTCTTGGTGCAAAAACTACCTTTGTATTTTGTGATGGAGCCAGGTGATGTGAAAGAAATGTGAGGGGAAAACTGAAAAGAAAAGACCCCACATTCAGCCTGAAACTGATGCACTGGACTCACAAAAGTTGTCACAGTCAGTTCATGTTAAAAGAAGAGCTGCTGGGTGACCTACCTGTAGGATTTGGATGCTGCTGTTGGCACCAGGTGCGGTTGTAAGGTGCGGGATGGCTTCAAGTAGAAGAGGTGCTAGTTGTTACTATGGCCCATTTGTGGATGAACTCTCCGTGTGGACCTCTCTCGGTCACTACACTGCTGCTGTCTGACTCAGGGATGACTAGGGACCAGGTTATATAGGATCTGTCACTGTCCCCGCCCCTCCCTCACCCCCGTGCGCCACAGCAGCACGCGCTGTGGACGGTGACAGCTCGAGGACAGAGAACGTGCGGGTGTCCTGGCTGGTGCAGGGACTAGGTGACTCCACACAAAAGGAGGCTTTGGAGAGGCTTTAATTAACCCGCTGAAGGACATAATCACACCTCAGATGCCTCTAGTATATTTTAAAAATACATATTCAGTAGTTAGTTTTATATTTTCTGGGTGATCGTATTTTGGGGGCTGAATTTTTCAGTTTTTAAGTTTTAAAAAAAAGTTTGATAAAAAGTTTTTATTCCAAGTTTGTGAGTAAAAGTGAAGTTAACTTTTATCTTTCACTTAAGTCCAAAATGTATAATTTAAGATACCTTTGTCATTATTAAAACGACAGGTGAGGTGAATAAACCGCCCCCAACACCCCGGAAATGGGGATATCCGGGTACTTTAGAGGCCAGGTGAACACCTGTCGTGTTCCCCGAGACATTTCTGAGGAGTTTCTGAGGTGTGCTGGGAGTATTGTCCTGCCAGGGGGAGCGTTATTGCCATCTGCTCGGTCTGCAGTAATGTGTCGGTGAGTGGTACGTGCTGATTAACATCCACATAAATGTCAGGACTCAGTGTTTCCCTGCAGAACATTGCGCTGTAACAGGATGATTCATGTGAGTCACTGCACCTGTCAGTGTTTTGATGTTGTGGCTCATCAGTGTACATCGACTGGAAGGTTAAAATTCACCTAGTTTGTCACACAGATGAAAAAAAACAAACAAACAAACTTAACAACCTTTTCAAATCAGTGAATTAGCAGCGACGGTCCACAAATATGAACGCTATTTAACTCAGAGCGACTGTAATCGAACAATAATGTATAAATTATTTAACTTATAATGATTGAGTGTGACAGTGGCGTGTTGGTTTGATAAATCACGTTTTATCATTTCTTTTCCACTTCACAACCTTTCGCACACATTCCAAACACATTTAATACAAGTTTAAAACCCGTGAAGAAACCGTGAGCAGCACCACTCCCTGGTGGTCTAGTGGTTAGGATTCGGCGCTCTCACCGCCGCGGCCCGGGTTCGATTCCCGGTCAGGGAACGTTAATTTTCTTGATATTTAACCTATTTTATTCAACCAGTTTGTTCAAACAACCAGGACCTGAAGATACTTTCCTCTCTACCGTGATTTTGACATGTATGAACCATGAAAATAATAGCTGCCATTTTTCATATCTTAAGTTCAAGGTTAATATATTTTGATGTACAGTACACTGACAGCCACTGCTGACTGAAGCCAACTTCTCTAAACATACTCTGACAGAAGGATTTCAGGGATTCAAGGCTAATCATGTGAGTCAATTACTTTAAAAAACAAAACATTAATGACAAAAGCCACACACCATTCAATTGACTTTAACTGAAAAATCTTAAAGTACAAAAATACTTTATGTGAGCGAAATGTCACAATTAATGTCAATGAATGCATATTGAAAGTAATTCAGCTGATTTCAGAGGATGGGTTTACTGCACTCAGTATCTAAAAATAAATACATTACATTTATGAAAATATTACTTTGATATTGAGGTTAAATTTACAAATTTAATATATTCTATTGTAATTCTGTATTAATTAAGTCAGAAATAAACAGTGGACAAATTCAGACCAAAGGGAGCAAAATAAAATTCTTCACTTTACAAGGTATGAAAAATAAATAATTGTGGTCAGTTATCTCGTGCTGTGGCGTGAGGATCTTCCTTCAAATCCAGACGTATCTCCGTTGTTTGACAGAGCACCAGTCACCTTATCCTGATAATAAAACGACTGATCAGTACTCAGGCAGGAAGAAAACGCTGTGCACTGTGTGTCGGCTGTTTTTATTAACTCACCTTCACGTTGCCGACCATTTCCTCAAAAGACCTGAACGTATTGGAGGGTCTGCAGAGAAATATGAAGAAAAATTACCCAGTGCTCATTTGTTTTCTATTATATCTCAGTGAACCTGAACGCCACATTACCTCATAGACGGCACACTGATGGTGTGGCTCAGGGCGCTGGGTGAGGGAAGGAAGGAAGGGAATTTTAGAATTAAAAGTGACAGAAGTTTACAAACAATACAGACTCAGCAAAAGCATAAAAAACCAACCCTTTTATTTCCTCAGTTTAACATAAAATGACGAGTACTGTACTTGTTATCTGAGTTCTAGGGGCAAATATCATCCACTGTTTCAATTAATTTGTCACTTATATTTCCAATTTGTCGATAAATTATTCAGTCAAAAAATGTCAGGAAAAAGTGAAGAATGTTCATCACCTCAGTATCAATTTAAAAACATTTAATGTTTGGCTTAAAAAGACATAAAAATGAGAACAGCAGTGATGATAAACAGGAAACTGTTCATTTCCCCACTAATATTTTAAATTACTGTTCACTTTATGTCTATTAACTGATAAATTAATCTACTAATTAATTCAGTCCTTTTGTGTTTCATGTTGTAAACTATATTCAAGTCAACTGTATGATCATACATAGAAACTTTCTTTAAATTCACTGTCTTCTACTTTACTCGTGTTCAGTTCAGGACACACTCGGTCATTTCAGCCTCGTAGATCTTACCGGGGTGGGCTTGGAAGAGGCAGAGCTCTGTGGAGTTTGCAGCATGAAGACAAAGACAGACAGAAACAGAGAGATAACATCACTCCAGCTTCTATTTCCACACGGACGAGAACAATAACAGACTTATCAGCTCCTGCTGCTAATGTCCAGATGTACTAGTGTGATTGGATTACAGTCGCTTACTGTCTAAACAAACCACGAGACAGGTGTTATTCCACTCAAAGTTCTTTAAAATACTCATCACAAAGAAGAGCATCAAGTCCTCGTATCTGAGAATCTAGAAGCAGCAAATATTTGACTTTTTGGTTTAAAAATAGAAGAAGAAAAAAACATCTATCAATCAACTAATCGACTAATTGTCCCGGCTCTAATTTGATTCAACATAAGCTACAGTGGTCACCTAGTGCAACATGTGGCTCAGTGATGTGTTTTTAATGGTTTTTAAACAACATTAGATCTTTATGGTTTTGGTCTGTTCATTGGGTTCTGTTTACAATAAGAAAAATGCAGAATATTTCCAGTTTTATCCTTTATATTAGCTCTATCTCAGTATTTATTAAAGATACAATATGATACAAGACCAGTTAAATTGCTATTGTCATGTCACCACATCGCTACACATTCACTATAATTAGACAGTAATTTAACATTTCTTGTGCTCAGTTATTATACTGACTCTGACGGGGGGCATTAAAAACAAAGGTGTCAATAAGAAAATTACTGCCATCATTAATGTTATTAGTAACATCCTGTGCTTTTCTCACCATGACAAGATAAAATGTCTGCTGTGAAAATAGGCAGAGAAACTCTTTGTGTTAACTGAGAGCTATAAAGATAATAAAATGTTCATTCAAGTAGACAGAGATAAGACGTAACTGACAAAACAAATAAAACATTAATGCAAATAAAAGTGCTCTCTACAGTTCTGGTCTGTAACATTTATTCTGACAGCCAAAACACAGTTTTATAATATTCTTTTATCTTCTGATATCAACAGTTTGAGATGTGACTCTGCCGACCTGTAACACTGACCTCACTTTGCATTTCAAAGCGTCTCTCTGACATGTTGTCCACTCGTCGTGACTCTCTGTTGGCCTCCTGTCTTTCCATCTGCCTGGCTGAATCAGCCAAAGGCAGCTTTTCCTTCCACGCACTGCTGACGCCCTGTTGCACCGTTAATTCTTCTTTCATTTTATAAAAGCAATGTGCGGTGGTTTTATTAATATGCTAAAGGTTTGTTAGGAGTCAGTACTGAGCAATTTTATGTTGCTATATTTGTGTATGTGACTCTTGTGAACATGGTAATCTAACAATGATGCATACAAACTTCATACTTACACCACAGCTACTTCCATAAGGAGTAGATGACCTAATTAGTTTTTAATCAGCAACGCTGATTTCCCAGAAATGACTGTATCTACTTAGCATTTCAAGTTCAAATTGATACTAGGTATGTAGCATTAGCACACAAAGACAAACATGTTGGTATGAAAAAGCTTTGATAATCAATGATTAAATTGGCTTAAAGGAACATTATGTAACATGAGCTGAGCAGCAGGAACAATGGCTGCCGCAGCCACAAGTGGTGGCTAGAGGACGCTGATGTTAATCAAGTAAAACTGATTTCTTTGGCTGTTCCAAGTTGCCTGTTATTGAGCAAATAAAATAGGAAATGTAATCCACTTTTTCTTTTGAAAATTAGGCGGGAGGAGCTAAGCCGTTTCTGAGGTTACCTCATCTCTGCCAGTCTCCTGGTGACGGCCACGCCTATGCTGGACAGCGCAGAGGACGTCACCTGGCCTGCATGAGAGAGACCCTCCCGTGTCCTCACGTATCTACAGGTAGAAAGAGGAAGTAGAAGTCAGGATGTGAGTGGAGGGAAGTCACAATGTTGAAGAAGAGAGTGCACATAAACAGTTGACATCAAGCTCGTATACGTCAGTGGCTTCGGTCCACCTGGCTGCTAAACATCTCTCACCCACTAAGTCAGGCTGTAAGGCTATTAACAGGGCACCGATCCTATTTGACCTGGAAAATCCCATCACTAGTTTCTTAGAACAGATCCCTCTTTAACATGTGAGCACAGGACAAAAGACTGGGAAACCCCTGCCTCGTGAAAATGAAATACAAGTGTTGTTTTTCTTCAGCATATGATCCATTCATGATGACCAACACTCACACAGCAGAGTGGCTGATGTCCTCCAAAGTGGCAGTGGCTGTGAGATATCTGGAACAAGAAGAGAACAGGCAGAAGTTAGTGGATTATTACCTCGACTTAAGAGAGAGACCACAACAGTCATCAGCCATTAGTGTGCTTTTCGTGGTTATGTAACTATGTCACACTAAGACAATGCGTGACAAATGTTCTGACAGTGCAGGAGTTGGGTGTCTTAAATCAGGTGAGACTGGGAAGGTGCACAGTGTAGTGTTTAAGCATTCAGCAGATCTTATTACTGTATTTGTGTCCCATACGGTGCCAGTCTAAACATGCAATGTTTATGAGGCTGCTGGTGAACGTACGGGGCTGAGGTCTGGACTTCTTGCCAGCCTTTGGATAGGTTCTGTTTGATGTTACTGAGAGGACTCAGACCCAGCTGCCTCCTGATGTCTGCTGCATATTTTTCTTTGGCCAAAAGCACCTGCCGCAGAGTCTGAATTTCATCCTCCGTCTGTGTGAAGGGAAAAAACACAACGCACTTTAATCAGAAGAGGGTGACCAGATGCTGTTTAACATATTTTACTTTTTTTTCTGCCTGTTTTTTGTCACACATTATGATGAAAGCTCATAAGAGCGGCATCACTTTTGACAGTTCGATCTGTAGATTGTCCAGGTCCTCCTCTGTTAGATCTGAAGGTGAGGATCCATTAATGGATGTTTCTGTTGTCCTCGTAGAGAAGTTCATGGATGATGGAGCCCCGCCAAAACCTTAGAAAGACACATGGAGAAATCCATTCAAAAACATTCAACAAACTTTACTTAAAGTCTCCTAGTTAAGCATTTATAATCAGTATAATAACACTTCATAAACGGTTTATAATAGACTAATAAAGTTGCAGGTGTTTATAAATGGATTTTTCAACAACTATGACTCCTCCTGCGGGTGGAGGCTACTTTATAAATAATGAGCATAATAATGAATGATGATAATAAGCAAATAATATAGCAATAGTTGTAATAATATGACTTATAGTTTTTCATAATATGTCCATAACTTCTCCCAGGACATATGTCCTGCTAGAAGTTGAATTAATAAACACTTAAAATGTCCTTACATGTGTTTACAACTACATTATAATGTGTTAACGTGGACTGAAAGTAATATAATTTGAATTCTTCATGGATGAAGAATACTGCAGAAACCGAAGAAGTACGGGTGGAAAATATTGGATAGATGTAACTAATAGATAGATTTTAAAGATATTATTGGCTAAGGAATTAGTTAAAAACTACGGTTGTTATACCGGTAACAGCTGTTATTACCATAGGTTTTATATTATATATAGGTTATAAATGTGTTTTATTATAAACAGATAAAGTCGGAGCTGTCCGCGGTGCTGAACTAGCCGAGGCTAACAGCTAACAGCTAACGTTACCTGTTGCACACGGAGCTAACGTTAGCTTCCTTCAACCGCAGCATTAACTCACTGTAAACACGCCAGCCGTTCACTAAACCAAAACTGACCAGATATTTGTTCAGCTTAACCGCAGAGTGCTGATACAGACAAACGTGAGATGGTCTTACCTGGTCGGTTCATCGCTGTAACTCTGAGGGTTTTGCTAGTTGCTAATCGCTGCTGTTGCCTCCATCCAGTCAGCTCAACTCAGTAACTGACAGGAGGAGGCGGGTCCGGATCACCGAGGCTATTACACACACACACACACACACACACACACACACACACACACACACACACACACATTACTGGTGGAGAGTATTGTACTCAAGTATAATTTTGAGATACTTGTACTTACTTACTGTATTGCCATTTAAAGCCACTTTAGCTTTATTCCTATATACAAGAGAGGCTGCTACAATAATCCACAACTGTAATGGAGTAAATGTATTTAGTTACTTTCCACCACTGTCAACATTTAGTTTATCACACAGTATGTACAGTAAATGTTTGAGATGTCCTGCAAAATGACCAAACAATGGTTATGTTATGTACTATGGAAAATATAAGATACAAAAAATAAACAAATAAAAATAAAGTAAAAGCTCTGAAAAGATTTAGGATTTGATGTTTAAAGGGAATAAAATAAGTGGTGTAAATAATGCTCGGTCCAGTCAGATAAAAGCTAATGAAACACCTGTGATGATGGTTATTCAGTCTCTCCCTTTAAGTGTAGTAGTATTGGTTGGAAAAGTTAACAACTTGTCTCCATCTGCTGGCGAAAACATGACACCTCCAGTGTTTCGTCTCCACCAAGTGAAGACTGTGAACAAAAAGTTGTCAGATTTTAGTTTTCTTTGGTCATTAGCAAGTTGCTGATGTAGTACACTGAGTAAACAACGAAACAAAAACACACAAACAAAAAAGACAGCTATGAGGATTTAATTGTAGGAATTTATGTTTACTTTCATTACTGTAATTCTAAACCTAAATCCAGTTATACTGTGTCAAAAAATGTTGTAACACATTATGCAGTGTAACTGATGTGTTTCTTTTTAATCAGGAAAACTGCCACATTTTGACCAATACAAGTTATTCATAAAGCCTTAACTAGAATATTTGTGCATGAGAAGGTGTTCAGTATTTCTCAGTGGAAGATCGGCAGTGACAGAAAGTAACTAAGTACATTTACTCAAGCACTATAGTTAAATACAGTTGTGAAGTCAGTGTTTTACCTGAGTGTTTCCATTTTCTGCTACTTTATACTTATGTTCATCTACATTTCTGAGGGAAATTCTAATTTTTTTGTTTATGACAGCTTTAGTTACTAGTTGCTAGTTTGCTTCTTTACTTTGCAGATTCAGATTATTAATACAAAATAACATGAACAAATAAAATATGATGTATCATTATTTACCTAGACTCCTATATATTACCATATATAAAGTAATTAAAATTAGTTACAACTTTACCAGTTGCAACTTTAAAGTGAAGTGCACATTATTACAACAATAATTATAATTAAATTATTTAATATATATACATTATTCTAAAATAAGTCATTCTGTGTAATGAGCACTTTTATTTTTGGTACTTTAATTCAATGCTAATACTTTTATTTAAGTAAAATTTTCACACTGTGGCGTTTCTCCTTTTACTCAGGTAAAATGTTTCCATGACTGCAGACCTGGTATGAGCTGTTTCTGTGCAGATGCTCCCATCAATGTGCATTAGCATATTTTGTTTTTGTGTTAAATAGCTGTAGACTATGTAGCATATATAACAATATGATACAAGGACACAAGTCAAAATGTTCATGAACATTTATTCAACAACAGCAAATCAGATCAATGATCCACTTGTTTTCTTCCAGACACACAATTACCATGCTACAACATAAACGTTAAGGTTTATACTTTATATGGGCCAAGTGTATGTACAAGCGACCTTAACCATTAAACCATTCCTTGCAAAATTTAATGGTCACGTTACAACACCATACCAGTTAAAATTATAGCCAATCATCATCTGAAACATGACAAAGTATGAAATAAATGAAATTCCAAAAATGCATCATATAACCATTTCACTATAGTTACACTATATACTATGTTTTGTCTTTTTATTGATTCATTTCCTGATCATTGATCCATTATAATTTTTTTAAACACACAGTGCATTCAACTTAGAACATTTACAGTAGCATTTTTCAGTATCTCAATGAAAAAGCCATGACAGGAACATCTATGTTTTTATCAAGGGTTACAGGAAACATCATACAAGGGCCACAGAGGTGAACATCCATACCGTTAATAGCAGAGGGTGGGCAACAGGAGCTCACCAATTGTAAACCATTGAAACACATTATTAGCAGTTATGAAACTGACAAAAGTGGCAAAGATGTTCATGGCAATTTATGGCGATTTTGCAAATGTGTCGCAATATACGCAAATTCAGTAGTATGAAAAAATCTAGAGTCGTTTTACTCGGAGCTGCCTGTAGCACTGGCTCACAGATGATATGCCTCACAAGCTTCTTACTCTATATGGATTCAAACAAGTCAAAAAAATGATGAACAATCACAGCATTGGACAAAATGTCAGAGTCGTCAGACTTCAGTTCAAAACACAAGGACTAAAAAACATGATGACGTTCATATTCCTCCCTACCATAAAATACCCACATGTGGATATTCTGCAGGCAGCTTTACCTCCCAAAGTTTTTTTCTTTTCACATCACATTAACTACTCAATAATATTCAAGACAGCTCAGAGTTAAAACATGTCACCCTCTGAACCAGGGCTGCAGCTGCTGATAGAGATCTGTCCAATCTGCCTTTTAACAGCTCTGATCAGAGTCAGCTGGAGTACCTGGACCTCCTTGGCTTTGTATAGCACAAAATCAATAAGTAAACAACAACAACAATAACTGCCATAATCAGATAAGATGAATGTCTCTCAGTCTCAGTGAGTTGTAATGTCTCTAAAAATTGTTTTGCCACTGAGGAAAGAAAAAGAAAAGACAGCAGCAACTCAGCACAGGATTCCAATAAGAAATGAAAAAATAAAAATTTCATCCACTAATGAAAAACTACATTATTAAAATGTTAATTATCAGTATTTTGTGTGAGATTCATTTAAAAGGTTATACTAATTTATGAAGTCAGTGTCAACATTTTTAATATATCACATGTAACTGCTAATATGTAAAAAATAAAAAATAACAGTGATTAATGGTTAGGTCTGGCTGGGAAACTAATAAATTATGAATCAATGTAAAAGTTACTTTGATAATAATTGTCATAACAACCTGCTCAGTGCTGCAGGAAAGATGGGAAACTATCCTGCAAGTATGGGCTGAAATAAAGCTGTGGCAGAGTAAAGAGAAGCCAATAGTAATTAATAACTAAAGAATTGTTACATATGCAAATAATAAAGCTCTGTGCCTCAACAACCTCATGATTCACGTTAAAAACACTCAGGGGGGGCAGACGAAGGACAAACGAACTCAGTGCCAACGACACACTGGAGGTCTGACGATGGCAGGTGGCGTTTCCTCAACTAAAACGCTATTGATTGCAAATCAGAAGTGAAAATTAAACCAATATGTGACAGCTCTGTTCTTTAAGGTTTAATGATGGCACCGCCTACACCCAACAAACACACCTCTCTAACCAGCACCTCCCTGAGCCATGGCTCTCCTTTTCCTTTAGCATAACATATCACGTAAACTTTACCCCCCTCCTCCTCCTCCTCCTCCCAGTGAACTGTACTCATGTGAACGTATTGCACCTACATTATGAGTCTTGCAAAGTAAAAATGTCGCAAACGATAAAAGAAAACAGTGTTTTAGAAACAGTGCATGCTACACCATGATGCAAAATATGGGAGAGGGGAAAGTGGGGTAGGCGACCTGTGTGGTTAAAGGCCAAGAAATACAAAAGAAGAAATTAAAAAGGAAACAATTTAGTTGTTTCTCTTTTCTTCTCGTACTTGGGGTAGGTTGGGGTGGGGAAGGGGGAGGGGGATAAGTAGATGGACCAATCAGGGAGGGGTGTAAGGGATGTGACTTCATTAGTTCCTTTCATGGGCCATGCTTACTAGTCCCTCTCCTCTCACATGGCTCTCTCTCTCTCTGAAGTGAAAAGATGGATTGCCCCTTTCTTTCGTCTCACTGAGGTGGAGCAGGGAAGCAGGCAGGACCGCAGGCCAGGATTGATGGGAGCGGAGGGTGTTAGTTGAAGCCGGTGTCAGTGTGGTAGGAGTGGTGCCCATCCGATGTTAACTGGGTTGTCTCTGTCGCTGACGGTTGCAGCACTATAGGGTCACCACCAGCCTCTGTTTGACCGAGAGAACGACAGGTTTTTAATGTTTCTGTTTAACGAACAACTCTCTGGCATAGTCACAGTGGGAGCGGCAACACAGGTCGTTCAGTCTCACCTCTCTCATCGGACTGCAGCTGAGCCTCCAGATCCTCAGGGGACACATAAAAGTCCTGGTCCTGGCCCTCTCGAGGCCGTGGTTTACATCTTCCACAGCAGCAGTTACAGCAGCAACACAGGCAGCAACAGAAATAGCAGCCGGTAGCCAGGCCGCAGAATACAAACAGAGCCTGCAGGGAAGACAATTCAGCAGAGGATGATAAGAAAAAGTAGTATAACTAGAAAATGCAAACAGTAAATGGTCAGGGTCTCTCCATGGTCTTACCTTTGCCCACCAGCTTGAAAGGACAAAGTAAGTGTTAACGTTCTCCTCTCCAAACTGCTCAGCCACATACAGTCCCAGAGAGCCATATTTGTCGTAAATATTACGCTTCGTGGGGTCATTCAGAATCGCATGTGCGTTGTTTATCTCCTTGAACTTATCCGCCGCCTCTGGATTGTCAGGATTCTTGTCGGGGTGGAACTTCAACGCCAGCTTCCTGTGCAGAGAAAACAGAAACCAGCACATTCACAAACGGCGGAGGTGAGCGCAGCCTCTCTCTGGCATTCACAGGGGTGGGTGCCTCACCTGTAAGATCTCTTGATGTCATCCGTCGTGGCCATCTTCTCAACTCCCAACACGTGGTAGAGAGACTCACCGGCGGTGGACAGAGAACGCTGCCTCTGCTGCTCAGCCATGGTGCCTTTACGTCTGCGGGCTGGGCACAGGAACAGAAAACTGAACTGTGCTGCTCCACAAACAAAACCTACAGGACCAGACCTACCTTGTTAAGACGGCCTGTTTATCATGATATACATCTGTTCAGGGAGCATGAGGCCTTTAACTGGAGTGAGGCCTGTATGATTGAATCCTACAGACTGCAGGCAACAGCTGGTCCAGTGCTGTTTCAGTTAAACACAGCTGTCCTGTACATGTTACATACAGAAACACCCAGCTCAAGTCAAGACCTATCAGGGGCTAAATTCTGAATTTATGACATTTTCCTGCAATAACCTGCTTATTACATATTTCCAGTTTAATTGCACAAATGATATAAATTGTCCTCCATGATTTAACTGTAACTGTGACATCTTGGCAGGACCACTGACTGCCTCTGCTGCTGTAAGTAAATCAGTCACTGACATCCACACAGTGAAGGATGCTGCAGGAGAGCGAGGTTTATCACACTGATATTGCAAGTGAAAAAAAGGTAAAAGCCATTCCTGAGAACATAGCTGCCTCCAAATGGGTGTCATCTTGACACAAATGAATAGCCACTGGTCTGTACAGCGTATTTCAACATTTTTCACTGCAAAACGACTCGTTCTGACAACTCGGCGTCAAATTTCTCTTTGAAACGATTCGCATCCCGCTGTAAATTGTCTATAAGAAGGATTAGACTGTGTGTATACGATGCTAGGAGCGTAATCTCTGTGCAAGCATCATCAGCAGCACGGCTATAGCGCACAGCATCCATGTTGGTTCGCTTCCTGGCCTGTTCTTGATGCAAGGCAGGGGATGGATCGTCAGCAGTAATTTTCAAGGGCAAGGGGCAGTGGCTCGAGCAGAAATGAAGAGTCGAAATGCACGAGGAGGCTCACCTTTCAGTCGGCTCTGATGTGCTGCAAAACTAACGATCCCGGCAGGTTGTGATTGTAGAGAGTGTAAGCGTGACTATGGCCGCATCTCGCACGTACCAGGACCCTCTCTGGCTCCCACTACACAACCATGGACAGCTGCAGCAGTACGCTGACTCCGCCTCCCCCCTCCCCATCTCCCTTCCCCCCGCCCCCAACATCCCCATTGCGCGAGCCGACGTGCGCGTGCACATACTGACTGGGATGAGAGGATGCAGGATGCAAAGGCTCAACTCTTACTCTAAAGCGCAGCACGATTTTTGCTTATACAGTCACAGAAGCTGCAACGCTGAAGCACGGGTCTTATTTAAGACCACTCAGCGGTGATTAAACAGACTTAAAGTAAAGGTCCTGGTCCTGGTCCAGGCCCATGTCCATTGGCACAACAGGCCAACACAGAGCAGATCCAGTTACTGTTTCTAGATCAGGACTGGGTGGAATATTTTGTCCAGGCTAGCTGTTTCCCTCTGTTTCCAGTCTTTACGCTAAGCTAGGCTAACAAGGTGCAGGCCCCAGCTGCTTAGCTTGTGCACCACAGAGCGCCACGAGAAGTCTCGGCCATCAAACTGTATAACTCCTCCCCCTGCCTATCAATCAGAGCAGTATTATCAATATCATCATGTGCAATATCACTCTTATATAACGGTTCATATATTCCATTCACTGTCTATACAGTGTTACTTTACGTACATTCATTCACTGTTACTTTAATGTCATTCAAAGTAACTTATTAGTTAACTTATCTTATTTGTACATTGTATATGTACTGTATATACTTATTTTGTTTTTGTCACATATTTTTAATAGCTTCTAATAATATTTTTTATTCTGTTATTGTATTACATTTATTACATTTGTCACTTTATGTATGCTGTTCTTATCTATCTTATCTTATCTTATCTTATCTTATCTTATCTTATCTTATCTTATCTTATCTTATCTTAATTCTAAATGTTCCTTTAAATGTTGGGAGTCCAGTATGTTCTGGTCCGGCCGTGGATGAGGGTCAAGTGGCGGTGTCAGGTGGGGTGATAAGGTTTTTCAGGGACGCCTCGAAAGACAAGATGAAGGTGCTTGAGTTTGTAACACTGTCAGAAAACCAAGAAATTACTGCACCATTACAGGCATTAGTCCATCCATCCATTATCTATACCACAATCATTTAAGGGTTACAGGAGGCTGGGGCCTTCCATCGTCTGTGTCAGTTTAGATCCAGAATATGAGGCCTACTACAAAAGACTGGAAGGATACTGCGATTGTTTAAAGAAATCATTTCAGTACATTTCTCTTTTTGCTTTTCCTGTATATTCATGTGCAGATGATTCAACCCTATAACCATTTGTCTGTGCCTAATCTTTCAGCTGTTGTCAAACATCAGACTTTCCCCTTTGTGAGTGGAACAATCTACCAACTCGGGTGTCATTCCTGGATAATCCACAGGGAAAAAGTAGGGCAGATTCCTCGGGCCTGTGAACCTTGCATGGGCCCCTGAAAGACACTGTCTTTTCTTTTCCAATTTTAACCAGATTTTGTTCCCACACCCAAACAAATGCCCCAGTACACACAGAGAAGTGTTAATATGACACCATAAAGGTCACCACAACCACTGCAACCATTATTAATATTATTAGTTTCACCTGTGGTTTTCCTCCTTTGTCAAGTGTCAGATCTTTCCTTTGATTTGCTGAAAGAGCCAGATAGAAAATATAGATCTGAATGTGTCTTAGTTTTCAAACATTTGCATTAATGTGTCAATAGGAAAGATTATGTTTTTGATTTACAAATGCTCCTCTTGCAAATACTGAACTATTCCAGTGAGATATACACTGTTAAAGAAAGTAACTGACTCTTTTATACATAAAAAAGGACTTGAGGAAGTAACAGCAGTCATTTTAAGTCTCTTTGTGATTGTTTTGCATCCCTTTATCATCATTTCAGATGTTATGTGCTGCTCTGTGGTTGTTTTGCATTCTTTTTTGATTGTTTCGCCTCTCTTTGGGATTATTTTGCATCATATTTTCTGTGTTTTATTTACCTGACCTCTCTGACTTTCAAACAAGAAACGTTAACAATCACTTCATACAGTTTAGTAATCCATCTGTGGGTGCACCCACCCAGGGCCCTGTAACAGATGATCTGGCCCCCACAGAGCCCTGACCTCAACATCTTGGAGTCAGTCTGGGATTTCATGAAACCAGAGAAGACACTGAGATGGTCTAAATCCACAAAGGAGCCCTGGCAAGTTCTCCAAGATGCTTGGAAACAACCTACCTGCAAGTGACTTGGAAAATTGTGCCCAAGTGAACCTATAAAAACTGGTGCTGTTTTAAAGGCAAAGGGTGGCCACAACAAATATTTAGTTTTTTTCTGTTATCTACACATGTATTGAGTTCAGTGATAAATAAAAACCATTAATGGCATTATTTTTTAAGCATCCTCACTTTAGTTTTAGTGCCTAAAACGTTTGCTCAGTATGAAGGCCTATATATAAAATCAAACAGCACATTCTCACAACAGATGAGAGTTGACCTCTCAGTGAACACCCAGGCGCTGTAAGAACGCATTTGGCACCATTTTATTTGGCTGTTTCCTTCAATTTCCTGAAATAAATACCGATAAACAAGCATATTTCGGACTTGAACATCTCACTTCGCTGACTAGGACTGTTCCTCGGCAACCGTGACGTCACCGTGCCCACCAATCAGAGAGCTCGCAGGGCTGACGTTCCTATCGCGAGGTTATCACATTAGCTTGGTTAGTTAGCTAGCCGCGAAAAGCTTGACTGTGTACCCGCGGCTTAATTGTTTTTAAATTCTTCTTAAAAGCACCGAGAGGACCGTGCATTGCTGTTTTATCACCGTCTCCTCACACCTGCACGAAAGGATAATCGCCGGACCGTGTGTTTGCACGGTGGGTTGTGTAAACGCACACAGTCTGCTAACTAGCCAGGGAGGAAATGGGTTTGTTTTGGAAACGTCGGTGAATTTCTAAAATATTTTTAGTGACGCTAAGAAGCGCTCAAACACTGTTTAAGAGCAGAAATATCATGTATGTTATTTTCTTATTAATTGTTATCAGTAGCGTGTGTATTATCTATTTGTACTCAATTGTTAATACGCGTCTGTGCACGGTTGTAACATTTCTGTTCGTGTAGGAACAAACTGTGACCGAGCTGTGTCAGTCTTGCTCACGTTTTGTTGTATTACCAACGGGTTTATTACTTTCCAGCATCCCAATGATGAGTTATGCTGAAAAGCCAGAAGACATCACAAAAGAAGAGTGGATGGACAAACTAAACAATGTTCACATACAGAGGGCGGACATGAATCGGCTCATTATGAATTACCTGGTGACAGGTGAGGCATCTAGCGTTAGGGCAGAGACTGTGAGCTGAATATACAACTTGTATTAACCAGGACTGCAACTAGAAGGTATTTACATTAAACAATAATCTGCGAGTTATTTTCAAGATGATGATTTTGTCTTTAAAAAGCTACCTGTACAAATTATAAAGTATACTGAAGTTATTATCACTTAAGGTCAAGAAAAGCAGAAAATGTGCTCAAATGATAAGATGGGTCATGTTTGGCATTTTTACTTTTTACATTTAGATTTAATTAATCAGTTAGCAGTAGGTTGTGGTTTTAGATAATGTTCTTACATATCATATAGTCTTTCTGACCGATGGTTAAGATCCAAACTCTTGTCGTGAAAAGAAAACTAAAGAGTTGTGTGCACTGTGCTTCACTTGAACCCTTTTTATAAAGACAGTGTTATAGTCCTCGGACCTTCCTCAGGGTTCTGAGGACCTAAATGTTTTAATAAGTTGAGTTCAATCATTGAGTTAATTGACTAATAAATTAATTAACTGATCTCTGCAGCTCTGCTCTCAACTGTCTTTTATCTCTTTGCTCTCTGTCTGTATCTGTTTCACCCATTTCTAGAGGGATTTAAAGAGGCAGCGGAGAAGTTTCGGATGGAGTCTGGTATCGAGCCGAGTGTGGACCTGGACTCTCTAGATGAAAGGATAAAGATTAGAGAGATGATCCTGAAGGGACAGATACAGGAAGCTATCGCACTCATCAACAGCCTACACCCCGAGCTTCTTGACACCAACCGATACTTGTATTTTCATCTGCAGGTACATTTGCACAAAACAACATGATGCATGATGAGATTATGTTCTTTGTTTTTCCTGGTCAAATAGGAAAATATTATGATACTAGATAAAATCTGATAAAGGCTGAACCTCAGAATTAATTATGTGTTGTTTATTCTCTTTGCAGCAGCAGCATTTGATTGAGTTAATCAGGCTAAGGGAGACTGAGTCAGCACTGGAGTTTGCCCAGACACAGCTGGCTGAGCAGGGGGAGGAGAGCCGGGAGTGTCTGACAGAGATGGAGAGGACACTAGCCCTTCTGGCCTTTGACAACCCAGAGGAGTCGCCCTTCGGAGACCTGCTTAACATGATGCAACGGCAAAAGGTCAGAGTTAATTGTTATATTGTTTCACTTCACTGTGTCACCTCAGTATTTAAGTCCCCGAGCAAATCTGAGATGTAGGCAGTGATTTAGGGAACGTTCACTGATCTAGTTTGGTTCATTTGGTACAAACTACAGAATAAAGTACTTCAGTGCTTAAACATTTAATTGATTTAACTCCTCTGAGACTGTGCAACAACAATAGAATATTGTTATGGTATCATAAAAGTAGTCTTTATGGCAGAAAAGTTGTTGAATGTAACTTAGGTCCAGTGCCTTTTTTAGCTCTGATGTGCTCTTTGTTTTCATAAACAAACCTGTAATGAAGCCATTTGGACTGACAGTCATTGGGCACTTTTATTGACTGTCATTCTGTGTCATCAGCACTAGATGGATCCCTATGGCCAAAAAAACAAATTCCAGAGACTGACAGAAGGTCATGCAGCACTTTACTGCTTCCCAGTTTCTCAGAGTCCAGGATTACAGCTTCAAATGTCTTGTTTTGTCTGATTAACAGCCCAAAATCAGGAGGAAATCAGAGTTTTCAGGTGGTATTGGTTTGGTTGTTTAGTCTGCAACAGAGTTCAGTTTCCAGGTTTCACACAAGCCTAAATGAGTCATACTGTTCACCTGAACTGAACCAAACATGGTAAGTGTGAGAGCATCTCTTAGAACACCTGAAACCAGGCTTCTGAATTCTTGTCGTTGTGTGTGTGTGACTCTGCCTGCAAACATCAGGAACACAGTGACTGTAGGCAATGAGTGAAGTTGCCTGTAAAACACTCCAATATAGGAGACAAAAAAAGCCTCATCACCACAGTCAGAGAGAAAACTCTTTCTGCAGGAAGGCAAACAAACAGGAGGTCCCTGATTGGCTTTTTACCCAAAAACAACCTGATATTAACCCATTGGCAAGAAACCATCAGATACTTGTGGCTTGTATCCATGGCAGGAGTCATATTACAGCTCCAGGGAAAAAGAATTCAACACAGAATATCTGGATACATTTACCATGACGTCTTTACCTCCTCCCGGCACATTAATCACAACAGGCACAGAGTGAGCAAAAGCACACAGTGATAAAGTGAATAAATGACAAAGAATAAACGCACACTGGCTGCTACGCCTCTCAACATGTTGATGTTCTGACCCATGTGTACTCTATAGTTGTTGATAGGGCAGTGCGATATGATGAGATATATATATATATATATCGGATGACAAAATTTTCCATTCCAAACCATTTCCAAAGGTTTTTGTCCCTATCAATTATTTACAACCAAAAACACGATCCAGGCTCAAAAATAATGGCGTTATCCCTTTTTACATATAAACATATCTTATGTAAAAGTTTGGTTTTACTTCTGCTGTTTCACAGTGTTTGGTCACGTGACTCAACTCGATCATTAACATGTCTAAGCAGACATATATAAATTACATTTGTTGGATCATTTGTACTTAATTTTTGTTGTAAATACAGGCTATTATATGACTGCTTAAAATATATGTTCAGTAGTTGTATATGGCAGAAATTCTTCAACATTAGCGGACATATTAGCCATTTAAAAAGTCTAACATAAACTCGCCATTTAGCACAATATTTTTTAATCGTTTGGATGACGGTTTGCGATCTTACAGTTTGATAAAACTAACGATTCGTTATAATTTTCCTTTGACATGATGGACAGGTGTGGAGCGAGGTGAACCAAGCTGTGCTGGACTATGAAAACAGGGAGTCGACACCCAAACTGGCTAAACTGTTGAAGTTACTGCTGTGGGCTCAGAACGAGCTGGACCAGAAGAAGGTGAAATATCCCAAAATGACTGACCTTAGCACGGGAACCATCGAGGACCCCAAGTGAACACAACAGAGAAGAACAACCACCTTCCACGTCTCCTTAATTTATGATCAGTCAGTGACTGTGTGACAACCAGGTAACATATATGTATAAACAAATTCTACGTTGTTTTTTCATGTTTCATCCATGAGAAGTAAGATTTAACTCATTGTGCAAAATGTAAATTGCTGTATTTGCAAAGTGACAAATTATTTAGTTTAAATACAGATCCTGGATTTTTAGATAGATCTCAGAGACGACAAAATTCAAATTGCTGTTTTATATTTTGTCTTTCTAAAGCCTAAGCCAAGAGTATTATTTATTGTGACCTCTTTTCCCCACCAAGACTTTATTTTGGCAGAAAGAGAGTTGACGGTACAGAAGAGGAATGTTAATACTGTGGCGTGTGAAGAGCCAAAGCTGTAATGGTTCAAAGTTTGAAACACAATTAGTCTTTTTAATGAACATATGTTGAGATTGAGATGACACACTCATCTTAACTAAAATTAAAATCTAAATTTCTTACATCAAATATGAATATTTTTCAATGAAATTGAAATATACACTTTATTAATGTAATGTAATTTAAATTAATATAATATTTTACAATTTTATTTAGTATAATGTTTGGAAGTTTGCTAAAAAATGAACCACTTGCTTTCTTGATTGTACGGTTACAGTATGTCTGCAGGATGAACTGCCTTGTAAAGTGATCATTTCACACGTGTGTTTGAGAAGGTGAAAAAGGGTCCTGGTTGAAATCGGAGATGGCGCCCTGGGCTGGGAATGCACCATCCTCCGCGTGCTCCAAATGGTTGTGTTTGGTTTTACGTTGTTGGGGGTTGAAGTTACCATGATGCCAGTCTCAGTGATGGATGCAGGATTTAAAATGATGCTTGAGAGAAAAGGCTGCTCCAGTCACAAGATGTGATGCAACCAGGGTGGTTTATAGTTTAAACTCGTATTTAAAATCCATAAAATGATTTTGTTCAATGGCTTTGTTTTGATAATTAATAACAATGATCAAAAACATTGACATTTTGAATCTGAACCGGCCGGTTACAGAATTTGCTGTCCATTTTGCCACTTTAAAACCGTTAGTATTTTCACTTTAAGTGCATGTAAGTGTATCTTTTTTTTCAATGGGGAAAAGCACTTGTGCTTGTTTATTTTGTTTGGTTGGTTTACTTTTATATATATATATATATATATATATATATATATATATATATATATATATATGATTATATAAAAAACAAACTTGCTGCTAGATGTCCATCCTTAACTTCTTTTAAGGTTGTATTGTCTTTATAGATATTGGCTTTGACGAACACTTGAGACACAGAGAGCTCACATCCCTTTTATTATTCAACATTTTTAAGATCAGATTTGCAATTATTAAAATAAATAAAACTTTTGTGAATCATAAAAGAGGCTGATTTTCATTTTCTGAGCTGTGCGTACCCATGTATGCAAATGTTACTGGAACATCCACTGGTTTTTAGTGTGCATGTACAAGAGAAAGGTTACACTTGTACAGGCTGATTCAAGCTCTTGATTTTACTATTAAAACTCTGATGGTTTTAAAGTAAAACCGAAAGCTTGACACAACAGATAAGTCTCTGTCCTTTGTACGGCCAAATATGCTAATGTTATACCCAGTGAAACCACCAATCAGCCCTCTGCTGTCAGTATTGCAAATCACTTCCAGGTGCTCTTTGAGTTTTGTTCCAACAAGTTTTACTCGTTTGACCTGTCTGCCTGAGGAAATGAGGTATAGCTGCAGCACACCTCTCAGTGCTCAGAGAGCTGCACAGATACAGACCAGTGTTGTCTGAATGGCTGACAAGTGCAAATCAGAAGATGGCAGGAATGACTCCAATGGTTCTCTGTTGGATCCTAAAGATTACACAGCCAGTGAATCTACTGAAGAGGAGCCGGAAAACAAAAACCTTTGGCCCAGGTGAGACTGCAGAACATTTACATCAGACTGACAACAACATGCTATTTTAACGTGTGTCCTGTTTAGCTGTTGTACTCTCCAGTCTCAACTAGATTACATTTTAAGTTTAAAAATGTTTAACAACAAGTTGCCTTCATATTGTCAGTCTACATTAGATGATACATGACTTCTGATGATGATGAGCAGAATGTAAATCCAGGCTTACTGACTGAAACAAATACACTCAGCTACCTTGATATATGCTGTACTAGCATGTAGAGCTGCAAAGATTATTGATCAGGAGATTAACTGGATTTATTTTGATAATTGTTTTGAGTATTTTTTAAAGAAGAAATTCTTTGGTTCCAGCTTCTTAAATGTGAATATTCTGGTTTCCTTTGTTTGTTTTTAGGCAAAAAAAAAAAAACATCTAAAGATTTCACCTTGTGATCAGCATTTTTCAACATTTTCTGATGTTTCACACACCAAACACATTCATCGATTACTGAAAACACTCTTACTCGCTGCACTACTTGGATGTACTCAAATTTCAAAGACAAATAATGCTGCGCACTCCTGCTTCCCTGGAACCAGCGACATTTTCTAGTCATGCTAACGTCATGGCTCTGAGTATGATAACATCGGTCAGTTGTTCCTCTACTTTGGCCAGGACTGAAATACTCGACTCTCAGTCGTCTATGTCATGGTGTTGTTACGTGCCATAAGCAGGCAACCGGATTTGCCTGAGGTTCTTGAAAAGCAAGTCCTGTTGCCTTCCTGTAAAGCAGGGAATTAATGGCTGGATTGTTGTGCAATTTTGTGGAAACGTTCAAGGTCCACAGAGGCTGATCATGTCAAACTTTTAACTTGTCCAACAGCCTACTTTGGTTTATGACTTCATACCTGGTGATAACATTTAGCTCAAATCACTGCTACTGGAGCTGCTGGCTGTAGACTGTTGTGTTTGTTTACTCTGTTCTGTAGTTACAGTTGCTTTGGTCACAGTTTTTACCAGATGCACATTATGATCCCTGTCATAATGTAGAAACTGTACTCCTTTGTGCTTGCAGACCACTGGCTCGAAAATGGATCCTGATGCTGTTCATGGGCACCTGCCTCCTCTACTGTGCCAGGATGGCCATGCCGATCTGTGCTGTCTCAATGGCAGCCATTTTCCACTGGAGCAAGATCGATTCTGGGCTGGTCCTGGGTGGATTCTTCTGGGGTTACTGTTTCACACAGATCCTGGGGGGACATGCCAGTGACAAGTAAGTAAATAAGCTGATCAAACACGTAGCTATTAAACAACGAGGAAATAACCTTAAAGGTGTATTTATTGATCAGTTAGAGTTTAAGGATTTAACTCTGTAAATGATTACTGTGATATTAGAGTGGGAGGAGAGCGTGTCCTGCTCGTCTCTGCAGCCTCCTGGGCTTTGATCACAGCTGGTACTCCTCTGCTGGCCCAGCTCGGCTCTCACACCCTCGGTCTCATGATGATGGCCAGGTTCCTCATGGGAGTATTGCAGGGTGAGTATTGTACCAGTTACTGTATGGGGAGGAAATAAGTATTTAAAGGAGTAGTTCAGCATTTTTGGAAAATATACATGTTCACTTTCTTGCAAGAGTTAGATGAGAAGATTGATACCACTCTCATGTTTGTACAGTAAATATGAACAGCCATCATTCAGTTAGCTTAGCAAAGAGACAGCGAGCCTCACTCTATCCTTCCTTAACAAAGCCAGGCTAGCTGTTTCCCCCTGTCTCCCGTCTGTAAGTCTAAGCTAAGCTAAGCTAACCGTCTGCAGGCTGTGTATTCCTCATATTTCATATATACCATGCAGACATGAGAGTGCATGGTATCAGTCGTTCTTGCCAAAAGTGGCAACACATATTTCCCAAAATTATAAACTATTCCTTTAAAAAAAAAAAAAAAAAAAAAATTAGACTGATAAAATGAATGTGGATTGTCCATTAATCTCATTTCATCTGTTCATGTAAAGACTTAAATGCAACCCAATAAGGTGTTGCAAAGTAATAAATAATCTGCAGATTATTTTCTCAAATAATGAATGAGTTGTTCAGTCTTTTGAATGTCAGAAACTACTACTACCACTATTACTAATTCCTGAATCTGACACGTCTTTTTTTCCAGTGCAAAACTCAAGGTTATTCACTTTACTTTAGCGTAAAAAATACGATGGGCGAGGGAGCTCAATGCACTGCAATTTAAGAAAACAAATGCAAATAGATACAAGCAAATTAAGAAAGCATCAATTCATCAGTGTGACAACACATGTGCTGCAAATACTCACAACATAACCAAATAAGGAAAGGCTCTATTTGGTTGTAGGAAAATCAGTGAACACATTCACGAGAAGGTGGAATAAAAATGAACTGTGAGGATTCTCAGTCATTCAGTTCAGGTTAGAATATTCAGTGTAGTTGTTACAGCAGTAGAATAGAGTAGAAACTTGAAGTAGACAATGGTTTTCATTTTGTTCATAAATGTTGAATGAACTGTCCAAGCTCATGAGTAAAACATGTCTGTCTCATCTCGGCTCACAGGTGTGTTTTTTCCATCTCTGGCCAGTCTTTGCTCGCAGCGTGTAGTGGAAGGAGAGCGAGGCTTTTTAATGAGCACCATGAACAGCGGTGCTCATCTTGGGTATATTGTACACACACACATAAATTTTAAATCACACCACACTATCTATCTCTGGTGACACCTTTTTTTTGTTGTTGCTCTTTCAGGACGTTGGTAGCAGGTGGGATGGGATCCTTTATGCTGGACTGGTACGGCTGGGAAAGCATGTTCTACTGCATCGGCTTCCTGTCCACATTGTGGGCACTCGTTGTGTGGCAGTATTTATTAAAAGGTACAATAAGTCAGTCACACACCCCTGAATAGCAAAGTAACAGCAGAAGTTGTTTCTCCTCTTCTAACCTCATGATGTTTTCCACTGAGGTCGAAGAAAGATGCAAAGGAGAATTGAAGGATTTAGGAAAAGAGAGTCACAGTATTTAGAGAATCCAACTGCACCTACACCAGGTGTTTTTTTTTAAACCAACTTTACGACACATGGAGGACATGTACAGTGACAAACTCGGTGCTGTCGGCTACAATTCAATAAGGTTGTCCTACACAGAATCACAGGACGTGTTCAGTTTATACACAGGGAACATTTAACCATTAATTACTCAGAGGAAACAACAACAAAATAGATATTATTAAAAGATAAAAACAAACAAACAGGATTCATTGATTTAGTAAAACCACTTTTCTTTGTGTAATATTTAGTTGTGACAATAATAATAACTGGAAATTAAGTCTGTTTGTCATAAAGACTCTGCACTCCTGGATCTGAAAGAGAAGAAATCTATACTTTATGGATTTGGAACTCTGTCATGGAGGATTTTCATCACTTTTGGATCATGTCACAAACATAAAACAGGAGCTCTGTTGTGTCCACATGTACGTGGATCTGATGTGGTGTAACTACGACAGTGTGTCGCTTTAAACGCTGCTGCTGCAAGGAATTATGGGACAACATTCTCTCCTTTCCTTTTGTAAAGGAAGGTCCTGTGTATCCTATTCTAAAGGCGATGGGATAGGAAACACTGAAGCTGATTTCCTTAACACTTACTCGACCAGCTCTGATCATGGCTGCCACTTTGATACTTCCACGTCATTTCACTCAGTCAGGAAGCTCCCAAAGCTAAAAAGACTATTTGACCACAGCCACCATCCCCAGAGGATGAACGCTAATGACTCTGGTGTTCCCTGACGTTTGCTTTAGTGCCATGAGGTTGACTTCTTTGTTTTGTTTTGACAGCTACTAGATGGGTTATTATGAAATTTGAAAATGTGTGTCACAGCATCTCTTACATCTTACAACAGTCTGATATAATGTGCAACCAGGTGAAGTTACCCCCAAGTGGCTGGAAAAGAGGACTGACTCGAAACAGAGTCTGACAAGCACACGCTGGCTGAGTCTTTTTAAGAAGCCACCTGTCTGGTACAGCTTATGTTCTTTATTCCTTTACTATTTACCAACACATACTAATGTGTGTGGTGTATGAGCCTAACCCCATCTCTGTCTGTTTCTCTGTCGTCTCCTCTCTAAGGGCCATGGTCTTTGCTCACATGTGCATATGCAGCACTTCCAACACTTTACTGTCCTGGTTGCCAACATACTTCAAAGAATCATTCCCACATGCCACGGTATGTTGTTGTTTAGATGGTAAACTTGCTGAACTGTAGGCTGGGCTTCAGACTGCCTCCAGTTATAAGTACACTGTTTAAATTCCATTTGAAAGCTGGTTATTTTTATCCTGTCTAATCTTGCAGGGATGGGTGTATAATGTGATTCCATGGCTCGCTGCAATTCCAGCAGCACTTTGTGGAGGATATGTTTCAGATTTCCTCATCATCCATGGTATTAAATAAGTGCCATTATTTAATTTTTATTTTTTTTCATTACAGCATGTTACAGTTCTTGTTAAGAAAAACATTTACATCTCATGTTTTCTTTCTGCAGGTTATGGTATAGCATTTGTGAGAAAGTTAATGCAAGTAAGTATGGAAAAACTACATCAATCCATGTTGTGGAAGGTTTGTTCTGACTAGTTACTGAAGTGTTCTTGTTGGAATTTGTGCACTCTGTTTCAAACATGTGATTACAAGTCTTAAAGCTTCCCAGGGGTGAAGGATGTACATGTACTGTGAATTCCTGTTAACATTATGAGCTACATGAAGTGTAAATGTATGCAAAACTAAATCTCTTCGAATGCAGAACTGGTAATTGACCATACAGCCTGACCACACAAGGCACAGGTATACTGTATATTTTATAATGTAGAAGTCTGATGTGCAGTTTATTGGTGTGAACAAACTGAATCATAAACTTGGATCAAACACTGATCTCAGTCAGGTTGTGAGCAGTAGCAGGTCTTTCCTGTCCTGTGGTTTTGATTTTGTTTCTGTGGCTGCACTTTTTATTTATATTAATTATAACACTGTAAATTTAAATACTTTAAATACCTTGTCTGCATGTCTCTCTCCGTCCTCAGGTCTTTGCCATGGGCGTATCGAGTATGTTTATTATGCTCCTGACAGGAGGAACATCTACCTCATTTACCTCGGCAGTGATTTTTGTTTCTGCAGCTGTGGGTTTATCCACTTTCACCAGCAGGTATGTCTGTGTGTTTAAAACCTCAGATGACTGTTATGGGACTGATGCTGGATTTTTTAAGCTGATACTGATATACAGAAGATGTGCAGTTGTTAAAATAGATGTGATGATAATAATATATATTAGCAAGACAGAAAAATAAGGATAAAACAGAGTAAACAAAATTACATTACTGAAAAGTTCCCATGATTGCACAAACCAGAGGGAAGTAGATGACTATTACCAGACAGAAAAAAGAGAGGCTGTGTTTATGGATTTTGTATCTTTGAAAAAAAAAAACTGCTCACAAATATGTAGTTTCATTTTTTTTAAATACTGTGTAATTCCCAACAACATCTGGGCACTGTTGTTTTTACAAACAATACTCAAACAGGAGTAAATTGCGCATTTATTGGGGACTACTTTCAGCAGGGGATTAATACACATTTGGCAGACAATGCCCTTTGGCATAAAACAGTAAACGTTTGTCTCAGTTTGGCCTTTTGTTCACATGACAATGCCGTGTTCAGGGCCTGAAGACACAAACTTTTGAAACCAGGATCCAGAGTGTAATCTTTTGAAAACACCGCCCCTACTGTCGCCATGTAAACTGGTAATACTCAGTTCTTGTGAAAACAGTGACTTCACTGTCCCACCTCATGCATGACTATCACGCTTTTAGCCGTGTGTAAATAGAGGAAGAAGAAGAAGAAGAATGGCTGACTATCGAGCTGTGTTTGTGCTGCAGACTCATCGAGTTACATCAGCATGTATACAGGCCTGGCATGAATACAGCTGCGTTTTCAGATCAGTGTGCACTAAGATCGTTATCACGTTGACGCATGAACGTGGAACTTTTTTAAAATGCCAAGGAAAAGCTGTTGTCGTGTAAACAGGGTCCTGGTGTAGTTATGACAGCAGAACAGTTTATGAATTACAGTGCTCATGGTAATGAAGTAACAACCTCCTGCAGTGTGCTCATTAACAACAATCAAGCTCTATGGCTCAGAGGAATAAGCTTCTTTTATTAGGCTTTGGATACACACACAGTGCTTTTCATTAGTTTTAACTTTTCATTAATTATCTTATTCTTTTATAGACTAGATAAAAAACACAGAACATCACCAGACTTATCCTTTAATTCCAGTCACGTTTCCTGGTATAAATTATTAGAGTCAGTCTATCTGTTTATGTGATGAGATTCAATGTGTTTCAGTGGTGTGTCTGTGAACGTGCAGGATCTCACTCCCTCGTGTGCTGGTGCTCTCTATGGTGAGTCTTTAGCAGCCTGCATTTTAGTTTCATAAACCTGTTTTAATCTTAGTGTTTTATCATCAGTAATTTAACCAGTGCTCCTTTTCTGCTGCAGGTTTTATGAATATGTTGGGTGCTCTCATGGGTATGTATTGAACATGTTTACTATTTGTGGCACATGGGAAATGTTTTTACTCACTACTGTATCTGGAATTTTAAAATGTGCTAACACCAGTGCTGATATCAGATACCTCCTCATGTGTTGCACAGGAGTGGTGTTGGTGTCCTTGTCAGGCTACCTGATTGAGGTCACCCTGTCGTGGGCCACCGTGTTCTCCCTCATCACTTTAGTAAATGCCACGGGTCTTGCTGTCTTCCTCATATTTGGAGATGCTCAGCGCGTCGACCTGGAAAATTATAGCCAGGTTATTGTGATTTGACCCAGACCTTTTGCTGCAAATACCAGCCTGTGCCTGATTTGTGAGACTGGACATTAGATTTAAATCTTCATCCACAGGCAGTCACAGATTTGTCAGGCGCACAAAAATATAAACACAGTACAGCACAGTGTTTATCGGGACTCACCGGGGCTTTGTGTTTGCTATAAGGTCCTGTTTGCTTTGTCATTGTTTTGACGAACACATTTTTGCTGCTGCATTTAAAAAAAAAAAACAACTTAGGTATAGATTTCCTCTCTTGAAAATGAAGGAACTTGAATATTGTGGGCATGTTTTTGTTCTGTTGTGTTTACTGGAAGTCACTGCATACAGCACTGTATGCTAAATGTGTACAAATGTGTATGACGGAAGGTATTTTTAATGTAGACAGGTTCATTTTCACAAAGAAATGTAACAGAAACCACGAGCTGCTGGTCACTGTTGCATTTTAAAACACGTGCCTGTGTTTTTCTTCATGGTGTGTTGCTGTACAGAGGTTTATTATGATGTTTATTTAAGGTCAGACAGTGTGTATTGAAAATAAGCCCTTGAAACAGATTCTGGATGTGTAGGCAGTAAGAGAGAAACAGTGCTGTTTTATTATTATTATTTCTAACATTATTGGCAGCTTTCAGTACTTTTGTAGCCAATACATGAATCTCTGCTCTTTATAATTTGGTTCCTTTGTTCATGTTCTAACTTCTGCTAACAAATTTTAGCTTCACTGTTTACTTCACTGTAAATGGCTGTGTGGTGCTATGTGCGGTTGCCAGACTGTAGCCAGCGGTGGTCATGGCCACCTGAGGCCACCTCCCTGGCTCTGCTGCTGTTAACAGGTGAATTTTAGTCAAACTCTCAGGGCAAATGCAGGTGAGGTAAAGAGAGAGTTAAAGCCAGGAAATAGCTTTATCAGGCTCTGGATGGACAGGCAACACTTGCTGCTTGGAAAAAAAAATCATTGTTTCTTTTGGTCTTTTCATGGGCTTTGTTGATAATAAGAAAAATATAGAATATCAGCAGATCTATCCTTTAACTGGTCAGGCCACTGCCTGCTGTGGAAAACTTCACTGCAAGAGACTCAGCACTTGTAGCAAATAATACATTTAGGTGTTGGACCAAATACCTGCAGTGTGTTAGTGTACATGTTAAGATGGACACTGTATCTGTCAACCCTATGTTTGGTTTTCTATCAGCTAAAATGTTATTTTGTGTCATTAATGAGGGACATGAAATCAAAGTCCTTATGTGCAATTTGTGTTTAACATTTAGAACCAGCTTCATTCTATGTATTTATAATGACATTATTGCAAATATTTATTCAGCTGTTTTTTTTGTGTTAGTGTTTGAATTATGTGGTTTTGTACAGTTTGGCTATGGTGTTACACTTTTGTACATATATCGGGCAAAGATTTGTCAAATGAAAGACATTTTTTTAATATCAAGAAAGACTTAATTTTCATTAAATGTTTGTTTTTTTTATACATGTGTTGCATTAATAAGCTGAAATGTTTTTAATTGATGAATTTGTTTGCATTAATCTCTCAGGGTGTGGTCCAATCACTGAAAAACTGCCATCCATTTTCCTTAATATTTCTTGAGTGTTGTCAGTATTATCAAATAATAGTGTCACAAGCAATGTATTGGTGTAGAAATACAACACTGTTAAAGCAACACAACACCAAGAAGCATGTCTGTATTATACTGACCATATTTCTCAATGTTGGAAAAAGGAAAAAATGTCTTGATGAATCACTAAATCATCTCTCTATGACATTTTGACTGAACCCATGAGTGTATGTGTCAACAAATACTGATTTAAAAGTATTTTAAAGAGATAAATATGAGGAAAAGCCAAATAAAAAATAAAAGTTACTGTCAGTGTCACTTATTTTCTGTGACTTCAGAGTCCAGCCCGAAAAATACATGCGATTAATTTTAATCTTAAAATATTGAAACAAATTAAAATACTAGCAGAGAAATGATCTGTTATTGAGCATTAGCTTTTGTAAAGATCACTGGGAAACAGACCTGGATAATACAGTAAAACTATAAATATAAAACTTCACATCAGGGACAAGGCGCCCCCTAGTGGACTGGGGCAAAATGCCACTGTGGTGTCATCTCCTACACCAAATTTTTCTATGTGGTCTGATTTGTGTTGAATATTTAAAAGACACAAACCATTATCTCTCTTTAAAAGTTAGACTGAAAACCACCAGCAACACTCCCCAAGACCTTAACTTTGATCTGTAAAACTGGTGGATTAAATCTTTAACAAGGCAGTCTCCCCCCTGTATTACACTATAACAGTTGTATCATGGGCTTCATAAACTATTGAAACTGGCAGGAGGAGACAGGAGGAAAACTCCTGTGCAGTGGGAAAGAGCCATGTTTGAGTTTTCCATCGATTCACCGCGGGTCCAGTTTCAGCACCCCGGTCAGCGCACCGCGCAGCCCCGCAGTGCTGCTCCGTCCACAGCGCTGGAAGGGAGAGAAAACTGCATTACAGCCGGCAGCAGATCCGATCCGATTACTATGAACCCGGTCTGCCCAGACTCTGTAAACGGGGGCAGAAGCAGCATTCAGCGTCTGGTAGCACGTCATGACGTTATTGCTTTAGCCTATGAGGACCGGGACATGAGAGCCACACGCAAATCAGGACGGCTGAAGGTTTGATGTAGAGAAATGTCTTTATATCCAGAAAACCGAGGAATGGTCTGCAGGGTGTTTTAACCAGACTGGACCGGACTGAAGCACGAAACCTGAGTGGACACCATCAGCGGGCCTGTCCGCCGCCTGCCTCACCAACACATACCGATGCCAGCACCGTGGACGGTAGTGTTTGGCCTGTCGCGGATCCATCTCTCGCTCTCTTTTTAAAACCATAGCGCTGTAAGGCAGGGTTGTTTCCACAGAGGAGTGTCAGCTGTGGACCTGAAGATCAGCTGCTGTTCTGCGGGATGAAGGCATGCAGCTGCTCACACCGGAGCCGGGACTGGACACACCGGACAGTTAATTATGGCGTTAATCTGAGGCCGCACAAGAGGAGCCTCAGTGGGTGATCATCAACGAGGACAAGAAGAGGAAGAAGAGGAAGCTTGTTACTGTCTGGTGCAGATGTTTGAATTAGAGTCTTGTTATTCCTGTAGATCAGATTATAAATCATAATTTTAGGTTGTGCTGCAATGGCGTCCAGGCCTGTGAAGCCATGTATGTGGAGATTTCTTCGTCCTTTGTGTGTCAAATGAAAAATGCTCATAAAGCTCTAACTTTCCTCGATGAGGGACGGGATTGCCGCTCCTCGTGTTCACGGCGGACCTTGATTTATTAGCCATACAATTAAGGCACGCGGTGAATGCCAAGAGAGGAATCACACTCTCTACATCCTGCATCATTCATGAAGATGGAAGGAGGTTTACTGTAAAACATCTGCAGAGAGAGAGAGAGAGAACACCTGTCTGTGCTAACAGGAACAAAGACATGCATCTAAGACCAAATCTGACCAAACTATGTTGAATTTTCCCCACAGATGTTGTGTTTTCTATACAGACTGTAAGGATGTCACATAAACCAGGGCTACTTCTACACTTATCCAGAGGGTAGAAGTAATTGTTTCAGCTTTAAAAAGTACATCCACATATTCGTGTTTAGGAGGAAAATTCATACAAACTGATGTAAGGTTGATCTTTAGTGTACTGTCACAACAACTAAACCAATATCAGACAGCACAAGCTTCCCCCTAATCTGAGTCAGTTGTGTCACCTGTACTCACCTGATGCTGCTAGTTAGTGAAGTTAACATCAATATGTGAATGTGCATTAATTGTAAACTGTCACTCCAAGTAGCATGACTGCACAGTTAACCAGTCTTGGCCAAAAATTCTGTAATAAAATCCACTTTAATGTCACTTTTAGTGTTTAAAAAATCTGTGGGTATATTTGATAAAAACAGTTGGGAACTACTGACATAAATGATGTTTTCATTGGATACTTGCAAGCAATTTCTTATGACCTACATGCAGCATTTCCTCCTGAGGTCAGTTTGCTCTGTCTTTCCTGTAGGACTAAATCTAGCTGCATATGTGCTCCTTCATTCCTTGAACTGAGTCTTGCCTTTTCTGTTTATGAGGTGTGTAAATGGAGCTGCACTACTGGAATTAAAAGTATAAGTTTTGTGGTATTCTGTGTTTTTCTTATTGAATCAGCAGCTTACGTGTAAATAACAAAACAATGAACTGATCTTTCTAACATGTAACCAAAAGCCTTGCCCAGCACTTTATTAGGAACACCCTTTTTTGTGGAGTCATCCATCAGCCAATCAAGTGGTGGCAGTGTGAAGCATAATTGATGTAGATACAGGTCAGAAACGTCAGTTAATGTTCATATCAAACATCAGAATGGGGAAAATGTGGTTTCAGTGACTTTGACTTTGACATGATTGTTGGTGTCAGACCGGCTGGTTTGAGTATTTCTGAAACTGCTGATTTCTGGGGATTTTCACTCACAACAGTCTCTAGAGTTTCGTCAGCATGGTGCTAAAAATAAAAATGTAAAAAAAACTTGCTGAGTATAGAGAGATCAGATGGCCAGAGTTGTTGGAGCTAACAGGAGGGCACCCAACACTTGGAACCTTGAAGTGCAGGAGGTTCAACAGTACACCTGGAAGAGGACCACACCTGGTTCCCTTACTGTCTGCCAAGAACAGAAATCTGATGCTGGAGTGAACACAGGCTCACAAAAAACGGACACCTGAACATTGGAAAAATGTCTGGTCTAGTGAATCTGGATTTCTGCTGGGGTAGGCAGGTGGTCAGATCAGAATTTGGTGTCAACAGGGGTGCTTATTACAACATCTACCATGTGGACATATAATTACCATGGAAGACAGTCATCAAATTAGATTTTAATGAATGTATTCATCCCCATATCTGGGTCAGGTTGGTAATTAAAATAGCCTGTGCATGTTACACATCAAACTGGGACACTGAACTTCTCACATGTTCATATATGTTTAAAAAAAACAAAAACTAGATAAATATAGAAATGTAATTTCTTTGATGATTCATTATGATTAAGTTCTGTGAGTTAAAATTGTGGTGTTACAGAGATGCAGGCGACTTACCTTCGTTAAACCAGTCATCCGTTCAAAACGTTTATTTTATTTATTTATTACAGGCTTAAACTGTCTCTTACAGCATTTTCCCGCCAATGTTACCTGACGTATGCCGTCATTGGTTGCGACGTGCGTCGTCATTGGCCGTGGAGGAGGAGGAGGAGGAGCGCAGAGAGGCGGGGAAACGAAGTCGGAAACAGATTTAAACCAAATTCAAAGGATTGCATCTGTTTGCCAGTACCGTGAGAAACCGCTGTTACCGAGGAGGTCTGGGTGTTAAAACAAACTCTGAAGCTGCTTTTTTGTCGTTAATGAAGAGGTCTGGATGCTAAAACAAACTCTGGAGCTGCTTTTTTGTCGAACACGAGTGAGGCTGGAAGCTGAACGCGCCTGCGGCACTAAGGTAAGGCAAACAGTTAGTGGCTAGCGTTAGCATTAACGTTATGGGAGAGCGTTAGCATTACCTTGTAATGCTGTCGTTTAATTCCATTTTCAGTCGTTTATTTCACGTGGGTAAGAGTATGTTTGTGTTTCTGTAAATGAATCCCTGGCATGAGTTGTGGACACCTAACATGGATGGAGGTTTTGTGGCTATTTGTTGTCATTTTCTACCATTTTGCGTCTCTACCTGGCTGTTGTACACTTGATTGTTAGCATTAGCATTAGTGGTGAGCATTAGCATTAGAGTCAAGCGTTAGCATTAGTCTTATCTTTTAAAGGTGCCTCTTTCCTTTTTGTCGTCGTTTTTATTCGCGTGGGCTGAGTTGTGTTTGTGTTTCTGTGACTAAAGCGTCCATGGCATGAGTTGTGGAGGGTGGTAACTGTTTAGTAGTTATGGGTAGATGAGGCGTCATGAAGCGTTTCGACACATTGCCAAACTGTATTGATACTGTGTCGATACTGTATCACTGAATACTGACACCTGCTGGACCTTAAAAATCCCTACAGGCAACCTAGTTAACAGACTCAACTGACACTGATTTGACGACCTAGTATATACAATAATATAATTTAGTCATTGTATTTTATGGTATTATTTCATATCTTCATTAAATTTAAAATATCTTTGATGTTTTTAGATACAGTCAATAAATAATGTGAACATGAATCATAACGTGAAAATCTAAGTGAACGTGTTGTGAATGAGGATGCTTGTGGACTGGGATTTTTTTAAAACAAATTTTTATTCAAAAGAATAAGTTTTTCCAAAGTTTTGAAATTGGGTCTGTTACGCTTTTTTGATACAATTTCTCCAGCTGTAGAAAACACCCGCTCACACGGCACAGATGAGGCTGGAGTGCAGCGAAATTGTAAGGAAAGCCGGAAGAGGTTTGGATAGATTGTCTTTTGGTTGTCCCTGTATCTCATAGGATCCTGGGACCTGGCAATATTGCCCTCTGCCAGGTATCTCTGCACCTCCTGGATGGCATCAGCTGTGGCACTTTTGGTCTGCCTGCCCACTTCGATGTCGAGATGTTGCCAAAGGTTATCTAAACCCGTCATCCCGTTGACAGATGCGCTTCCTTATAAACACAGTTTGGCGCGTCAGTGTCAGTTCGAAACAGTTCCTGTATCGGTCACGTGACTTTCTTGAAGCGATACGCGCACCGACACGGGGTTTTGCTCTATGAGCTCGACGCATGCGCCGACGCATCGGTGTTGCCGGACCCATCACTACTGTTTAGTAGTCTGTTTGTTTATAAATCCGATTGCATCTCTTTACAATTATTTTGCAGACATTTTACCGCTGCTTTGTAATTTTGTGTCGCATCTTGGTCATTTTAAGTCAGTTTATGCCGGATTATCATATCGATGTGATCATTTTGTATGTATCTGTGGTGGTATTGCATCGTTTTGCGTCTCTACCTACCTTACATCTCCTTATGATCAGCTTCTCTGTGGTTGTTTTGCATCGTATTATGTCTTTGTAGTTTTGTGTCTGTTTCAGGTGATTTAACGTTTCTTTGTGGCCATTTGGTGTTTTTCAGTCTGGAAATTATTGCATCTCATTGTGATAATTTTGCGACGCAATTTTGTGTTATTTAAAAGCTTGAAAACTAGATTTTAACTCTGCTCCTCCACAAGTTTTAAGCCTCAAGAGTAACAATGTATGAGCTGCGATTACTGAAATCATTATAAAAATTATTTTTTAAATGGCTTTTCTCTCTGAGATCAATAAAGTCATATTCTAGTAACATAATTAATTTATTACCTCAAAACTCAGTGTGTGATCGTCAAAGTTCTAGTGTTTAGTTTTCAGTGTTGTATACTTCTACAGTGTTCAGGTTTTGGATGTGAACTACTCTTTATTAATGAGGATATTTGTGTTTCATTTGTGTTCTCCAGGTTTACTCGTTCAGCTGCTGCAGTCTGAAAAATGTGCTGATGAGTTGACTTATTAATGTTAGTAACAGTGTTATTATTTAAATGCTTGGTATTTAATTTGTTTAGTATTGAATATAATATTAACGGATTAATCATGTCCAGGGCTGGGTGCTTTTATGGCACCGACCGAAATACTTCGATACTACCCGGTATTGAAACATGCCTTGTTTTTCGGTGCCAAGTTTCGATACCAAGGAGTTAATCACGTGATCAAGATCTGATAATGCTGCCGGTGATCGGCTGTAACACGCGGTAGAGGTATGCAGGAAAAATACTTACGGGGTTACGCCCAACAGACGGGGTTCACGTGTATCTGTGTTGTGAACTACAGTGTGTGTGTGTTTCCATTTTAGCAAGATTGACGCCAGTAGTGCGCAATGCATTATTTGCAAAAAGTACATCGTTGATAAGGCCGGCAACGCGGCCAATTAGCTGAAGCATTTGAACGTGCACGGAATCAGTTTAAGAGCAAGTTGCTCCGTGTTCAACTGCACGAATATTTAAAGGTCCTTAGTATGTAGCAGTGAGCATTAGACACTGACTTGTCACTTGTTTGCAACAGTTCTTTTACACTGAAAATTATTTATTGTATATTTTTATAGTGTTAGAAAACTGCTTTGAGTGGAGAAATGCCAAAGCTGAAAAATAAAACTCAAGATTCGTCCAATAATATGTAATGTAATTTCCCTTTTTGAACTGATTTTATAAAATTGGTATATAAAAAAAAAGTCCCGTTTAGGAACTGGTATCGAAGTTGATGTATTGGTGTCGGTATAGAAAAGTTTTTAACGATACCCAGCCCCAATCATGTCTATAAATTGTTAGAAAATAGTATTAATTATAATATTTTATATGTTATTATAAGTCAAAATAGTATAATTAAAAAGTTAAGAACCCTGCTTTCAAAAATTTACTGAAGTGAAACTTTTTATCATACATTTCACAGTAATATACATGATTCCTCCAGTGATTAGTTGACAATTAATATAGAAATATAAGATTTGAGATAATTATTTTAGTTAATGTTTTGCCATATATTTATATAATTACTGATTCTTGAAGATGTGATGCTTTTTCTTGTCATGTGTGACAGTAAACAGCCCATTTTCTGAGACACTCCTAACGTTTGAAAAATGTTCTGGTTTGGCTGTAATGTTGAATGTTTGTGTGTTTTGGGGATGAACTGTTGATGAGGAATAGGTCATAGTGTACTGATCATTTTCCTTTGTGTATTTCTCTTCTTATTTCCTCCAGATGTCACCACTTCGTCCATGATCGCAGTCGTCTTTGTACAGTGAAGAAGTTCTTTGACACTAGGACTGAGACGTCCAGGTAATTTACAAACAGCTTTACAGTTTCACCACAGCTTCACCACAAACAGCTTCAAAAACTTAAAGAGACAAAGCAGTAGGATGAGGGTCTTCACACAAACTTTATTGAGCCTGGTGTTTCTGTACAGAAAGACACTGACACTTTGATCCCTCTCTACTATCATCCTACTGCAATTTGATCCACTAATGATAGTGTATTTCTAATGAACCTGACCATACCCAGTGACCTGGTCTGATGGTCAAATCATAACCAAATATGGCAAATCTGTGAACAAGAAGATTCGTGCTCAATGTTCCCGGCACAGTTTGGTGCTTTCCAAAGGCCGGTTTTTGGTTCATCTGAGAACATTTATGGTAAACAGCATTCTTTATCATCACAATGGGTCAACCTGACCTGTCATTTAACACTAATGTATCCTTGAGGGCTTCCTGTTCCCCAAACAAACCTCTGTTATTGTGAGATGGAATCCTTCAACCATTATAATCATTGTGTAACTGTGTAAGGATACATGTAAAATTGTTCTACTGCAAATTAATACATATTGAAAGGTGGACACTGAGCACTGATTTTCTACCACACTTTCTCCCTCTCTCGGTCTTTCTCATTAGCACAGTAAATCATAAAAATATAAAGAACTTATTCAGTTCAGTGTCACGCTAGAAACACTGTCATTTTTCTTCAGTTTAGCTTCTAACAACCAAATTTAGTTCAAATTTTAACAGATTTTGGAGAAAAAACATTTCCATCCACTGCTGTTGTGTGAATATCAGGAGCTAGTGGAGTCAAATTTGACTCTTGGACTAGTTCTGATTAGTCCAGAACCAGTTAGTCCTCACTCTGGTTTCTTTGTAGATTTAGTGTCTTTTACTTCTGTATGTTTTGACAGTTTGAAGTTCAATACCCAGAAACACTCAGTGCCTTTATTTTGATTTCTTAAAGGTCACATCTTTACATTAATGTTTGTTGTGTTTTTCTCCACAGGATTCACACTTTAACCATTAAACCACAGAGAGAAGAGACAGATGTGAAGACATTTCCAGAAGGTCAGTGTTTGTTAGTTTATTCTTTTCAGTCTGACTCTGTCATTATCTCAGCTGCAGTTTAAAACCTCTTGTCTGGAATAAATAGCAACGCATTAAAGCTGTTGTAACTTATCAGTATTAATTAGTGTTTTTCAACAATGTAGCTGCAAAAAATTATAAAACCTTTCATGATTAAATTGAAAGTTTTTAAGTATAATACCTTCAAAAATATATTACACAACACAAGTTTTTTAAAAATATGTCTGAACAGTGAGTGTAAAACCTTTTTAAAGTTAAGTCTAAAATATTTAAAAATTAGAATCATGACATTTTTCTTGAAATGCAGTAACATGATTTGTATATCCGTCTCAAAAAAGAGAAATGCAACTCAAAAGTTGGGGAAGAAACTTTGTGATTGTATTCCAGATAAGATTTAACAAATTACAGCAAAGATAATGACAGACATTTGACCACAAGGAAACAATTGTTAGAGCTGGTTAGAGTTAATGTAGTTATGAGCACATTTTCAAGATAAACATGTCCACTGAGCATCTTTGTGATCATTTAACTGCTTGTGATACAATTATTAATTAAATAGTTGTATCATAAGCAGTTGAATGTTCTCACAGGTGTTAAGTAAAGACATTAGTCGTTGGAAAATGTGCCCATGACTACATTATAGACGGTAAAGAATGGTGTTTTCACTTCAACAACAGGAAACCAACACTGTTGACAGCAGTTAGATGGTGGAGGTCTTTTATCTAATTAACAATGTTGTAACGCTTTTGTTTTCTTTCATCCATTTCAGGTCTTCAGCTGTTCTCCTCCTCCTGCAGAGACAAGAACGTATTAATCACAGAGACTGATCAGTAATGCAAAATATTTTTACAACATACTATCCTGACATTTTTTTGAAGGTTTTATGCCTAACTATACTTAATGATTTTTGACACCTCACTATATAGTATAGAAACTATTTCAAGTACACAGTGTTTGTGGGTTAGGTTAGATTTTCATTTTGGTATTTTTCTGTTTCAAACAGTGCAATATCAGTACTCAAATCCAATCTATTACTGTGTACATAGTCCTGTTTACTGTTCATATTGTTTAGAATTTTTATATATTGTGTTGTTTTATATAATGCCCTTTTCTATTTTTGCTGTTGCAACACTGAATTTTCCTGTTGTGGAACAGATGATATCTTACTCAAATAAATACTTCTGAATATTTTGCTAGTCTGTTTACTTTATATTTTTAGCCAGAGATTAGTTTTTAGCCTCAATTATACATTTCAATTGCAAACTGCAAGTAGAGAATATTTCGCATTTCTGCATTTTTCATGGTTTTTGACACTTTACTATACTATGACATTTTTTCATGATTTTTGACACCTTACTATACTATGACATTTTTTCATGATTTTTGACATTTTTCATGATTTTTGACACCTTACTATATCTATGACATTTTTTCATGATTTT